>NC_084829.1:60967668-61269190 GCF_033115175.1 Lepus europaeus | reverse complement strand
CTCAGCTAATTAAAAAAAAAGCCAACTCATGTTCGTTAGATCAATTAATATAAACCGACACAGCAAGTGAGGGAAAAACGAAGTGAAAGCAAACGCACATTCTCCAATGCTGTGTTAGGGCTTCTATTTTGCTTTTATTTTTTAAATTATTTTGATATTTGTGAGGCAGAGAGACAGAGAGGAAGGGACAGAGAGCAAGAAAACTCGCAAATATGGGTTCACCATCTCAAATGCCCACAGCAGCCAGGACTGGCAGGGCCACAGTCAAAACTAGGAACTCAATCTGCCAGGAACTCAAATACTTCAGCCATCACCACTGCCTCTCAGGGTCCACATTAGTAGGAAGTTGTAGTCAACCAAAAACAGGTATCAAACTCAGCATTTTAACTGCTAGCTCTGCCCTTGTGTGAGAGCTGTATTGATGCACTTCAAAACTTTTAGCTATTCTGCCATTCTTAATAACATTTCCTGTAATTAAGATACAAAGCACTCGGAAAATTTCCAAAATGATCATAGGAACAGAAACAGGAATTTGGGAGATAAGAGCTCAAATACAAAGTTAACTTGACCTGTTGGGGGGCTAGGAAATGCTTTGATATCTTAGAAATAAATATGCTCAGTTCTCTAAAAGTACATTTTCATCGAGATAGTAAATGTTAGTATAAATTATAAGTAGTGCTGTTGGGCATCATTCATGCCCTTCTAACTCTAGACTCCCACCTTAATTATTTGTCTTGAGTTTTTGAATTCTTGCAATGATTGTTTTCCATTTCATTTTATCTGTAATAAGCACTTAAATGTTTTTCAGAAGTCAGCTTGGGGATTGAGAGTGTGTTCTGGGAATGGGGACATCAAACACATTAACACGCACAAATGCTGCTGCCTCATAGGGCAAACAACTCTGAAGAGCAGCATATCATTAACAGATCATTGGGATGAGAATTCCATTTCCTATGTTGATAAGGGTTGGGAAGAAAAGCTGAGTAGGAGTTGAAATCCTGTAAGAGATTTTTGTCACCACGCTGCTCAGTGAGAATGAGCTCTGCAATGAGCATTGGATGTGCGAAGAAAATTTACTGATACTCTCAATATCAATTCCCTCTTGTTTCTCAGATTGGTACATTTTGTTACACAGAAGGGGGCTCTAGATTTTGATATAATGTGGCCACTAAATGTCAGCTTCATCAGGAGCCCCATTGACAAAACAGCAAGCTTTTCCAAAGCTGGAGAGAAAAAGCTGTTTTGTTATTTAGAGAAAGCATGTTAGTCTCCAATACCATGCTTACACCTTTTCAAAGAACAATTTAGATTTTATATGCTGGTGGCCTTTCAGATGGTCAGACTTCTTTCTCAAATTGGGAGACTGGGAAAATGCACTGTGGCACAGTGGGTTGAGCCACTGCTTGGCATGCTTACAGCCCATATCTCCTGTATTAGAGCACATTGGATTGTGTTCCGCTTCGTATCCAACATCTTGCCAATCAACCTGGGAGGCATCAGATGATAGCCCAAGTACTTGGATTCTTACCACCCAATGTGGGAGACCTAGATGGAGTTTCTGGCTTCTGACTTCAGCTCCTTGGCTGTTGCAGGCATTTGGGGAGTGAAACAATAGATGGAATGGATGGAAAATATCTGTGTGTGTGTGTGTGTGGTGTGATATGCGGTGTGTGTCTTTTCTGTCTGAACCTCTCCCTTTCAAATAAAGAAATAATAAATAAAAAATTTAAATTTTTTAACTTTTATTTAATGAATATAAATTTCCAATGTACAGCTTATGGGTTTATGGATTACAATGGCTTCCCCCTCCCATATCTTCCCTCCCACCCGCAACCGTCCCCTCTCCCGTTCCCTTTCCCCTTCCATTCACATCAAGATTCATTTTCTATTCTCTTTATATACAGAAGATCAATTTAGTACATATTACATAAAGATTTCAACAGTTTGCACCCACATAGAAACACAAAGTGAAAAAAAAATACTGTTGGAGTACTAGTTATAGCATTAAGTCACAATGAACAGCACATTAAGGGCAGAGATCCCACATGAGGAGCAAGTGCACAGTGGCTCCTGTTGTTGACCCAACAAATTGACACTCTAGTTTATGGTGCCAGTAACCACCCTGGGCTCTCATCATGAGTTGCCAAGGCTATGGAAGCCTTTTGAGTTCACCGACTCTGATCATATTTAGACAAGGTCATAAAAGACAGGGTAAGGATAGTAACCAATGATCCTAAGAGTGGCATTAACCAGGTTTGAACAATTATACAGCATTAAGTGGGGAAGAGGACCATCAGTACACACAGGTTGGGAGTAGAGCCATTGGTGGTAGAGTAGAGGTTATGATTACGAAGGAATGAGGCCCAAGTGCGCTAGACAGGGTCTAGAACAAAGGACAGAGTCATTATTAGAGGAGCTAAGAAAGGTGCTGTCTAAGCTACAAGTAATTTTTCTGATTGAGAGGCAAATAGAACCTGACAGAAGGGGCTTGATAATAATCTGTTGGGCTTTTGGCCTTCTAAGTTAAGAGGCCCAGACCTATCTATCTCTTCACATGGGGTATATCCTAAGGGAGGTGTGAACCTCCTAGGGGAAGGCACTCTGTTGACTTTCATTACTTAGCTGGCCTGGGAGGAGTGCTAGCCAGGTAAAGGCAGGGGGCATCTCTAACAAGAAATGTACAGTTCTGCCTGCAATGTTGCTGACCCTACTTGGCCGTCCCCTCAGATGCAGTGGTCACTTTGGAAGCTGGGCTGAGTGAAGGGCTTTTCAGCTTAGAGCCAGTAAGATCTGTGGCTCTGACCTGGGCATCCTTCGACTCCAGGGCAGGTCCATTTCCAGTGATCCAACTCTTGGCAGAGCTGCCAGGGCTCTTCACAAGCTGACTTCTGCTGAAGCCCAGGCTTACCACATTGAAAGCCACTGCAGTGGACTGGCCTGTTGGGTCTCCTTGAGGGCAGATCACTGTACAGATCAGCCATTAATAGGCCTGCCACCCATTGCTTCTGATGCCGAGCTTTCTTTTCCTCCTGGTTTGTGTTAAAGCAGACCAGAGGATGCAAGTCAAGGGAGTGCCCGTTTCCCATCTCTAATCTTCGGTGGCCTGAACTACAAGTCTATAGTCACAGGCATGTTCTGTAGTAGTTTTTCTAAGGTAGACAATGCCCATGAGGAAAATTATATTCTCACTTTAAAACTTTCTTTCCCTTTGGTCTGAAAGGAAGGTTTTTTCTACTTACTGTATACTTTGATTATGGCGAAGTAAATCTAGCTATGAGATTATAATTTAAGCTCTTATTTTGGCTATGCTATTACAGAAAAATGTTAGCCATCTCTTTTATAAGGCCTAAAGATTAAATTGTGCGTCCTACAGATTCCTTCATAATAGAATTAGTTCCCTACCTTGAGGAGAATAGAGAAATGAAAGAACAAGCTGGGCTTAGAATAGAGAAATGAGGGAGCAAGTCCTACATCGCTTGCTGACAATAGCAATATTACATGAATACTTAGCAAACAGTTTCAATCATTAGATAACAACTTAAGAAAACATTTACCAGAAGGTCAAATGCCTTCTATAAATTTTAAGAATCATGTATTTGGAAACACCTCTTAAATATCTAACATGGTGTAGTTTGTTTAAACAGTAAACTTAAGCACAAACATATAAAATGTTTTTAGTTTCTTTCTACCAACAAGTATAAAACATATGATACAGAGATTCAGGTCACACGAATTAAAATGTATCTTTGATTAATTTTAGCAGCTTAAATTTATGGACAATCTTATCTATAAGCCAATTAAAAGAAAATTATTAATAAAATTTTCCCATGTGGACATACAATATGTACACACATATAACATAGCATAGTAGACCAATATAGCAATTTTAATAATAGCTTTAAAAATCTTTAACTCTTTTTGTAGATTGCCAATTGATTTGAATTGCTTTTTGTTTTTAGTAACCTCAGTCAACCATACTTTCTCTCATTTGGTACTGTTAATACATTATTGGCTTCTTCTGTTTACAGAGCCATCCCAAAGTACTGAATACAATAGAAGTGGCTGGAAAAAGTCCATAGGAACCTATAGGAGGACAGCTAAACACAGAACCAACAACGCTTTAGTTTTATGAGTAGCACATCATATATAACTGTGGATGACAAAAGACTTTAAGTCACCATGTTTAAAATTATAACCTCATCAACCAACAAGAGGCACTTGCTTACTTCACAGTATTTTTGAAAGCACCTGTAGGATTTTACAAGTATTTAACCCTTTAGGCCTCTGGGGCTTTCTCATTAAGATAACTATCATGTCTAGTAATACAAGATCATTAGACTTTTTATTTCTCAAACATTTGTACTAACAGCATTTTCCATTATAGAAATTTAAAATTTAGTACCACGTCACATCTTGACAGTACTTCTAATATAATCCAAATAGCCTGATTAGTTGGTGTCTCTATAAGATGAGAGACATAGGTCTTTCGATTTTTTCAGTTGGGCCCAAACTGGAAAAACCAAAGTCCAAGATTTACTGGAAATTTTAGAGACCAGATTGTTTGAAACTTTGATTTTTTGAATGCCTGTCAAGAATGCCAAGAAGGCTCAAAATCCAAAATATCTGGTTGAAATAAGATTCCTTAAAATCATGACATAACATAGACCAAATTTGATCATTGTTACAAGGTGATTATTCAAATCTTTGAACATAAGCACATATTTAAATAACTCATAGCTCTTAATAAAAATTCAGCTGTTTTTGAACAATTAGAATTGAACAGACATCAAGAGAACATAATAGATTACTTTAACACATTGCTTTAACAGAGCATCAGAGTTTAATTCTATGTCAAAGAGAAATTGAGCTTCCTGTGATCATTTGCTGTGAGGTTTCCTTTCTTTACCTTCTTTCATATTGGTGACCATGTTACTGTATTTCTGTGTGTAACACATCTTTGAGCATCTTTTGCAGGGCTGGACGAGTGGCAACAAATTCTTTCAATTTCTGTTTGCTATGAAAAGTTTATTTCACCTTCATTCACAAATGAGAGCTTTGTAGGATATAATATTCTGGGCTGGCAGTTTTTCTCTCTTAGTACCTGGGCTATGTCTTGCCATTCCCTTCTAGCTTGTAGGGTTTCTGATGAGAAGTCTGCTGTGAGTCTAATTGGAGATCCTCTGAGAGTAATCTGACGTTTCTCTCTTGCACATTTTAAGATCTTTTCTTTATGTTTCACTGTGGTGAGTTTGATTACAACATTTCATTGTGAGGATCTCTTTTGGTCATGTTTACTAGGGGATCTATGAGCTTCCTGTACTAGGATGTCTCTGTCCTTCTCCAGACCCGGGAAGTTCTCTGCAAGTATCTCACTAAAAAGGCTTTCTAATCCTTTTTCTCTCTCCATGCCTTCAGGAACTCCTAGAACCCAAATGTTGGGTTTTTTAATAGTATCCTGTAGATTCCCAACAATATTTTTTTTATTTCTAATTTCCTCTTCTTTTCTTTGGTTTGACTGTATACTTTCCTGTGCTCTGTCTTCTAATTCCGATATTCTCTCTTCTGCTTCGCCCATTCTGTTTTTAAGGCTCTCTAATGTGTTTGTCATTTGATCTATTGAATTCTTCACTTCATTATGATTTCTCTTCACTATCACAGTGTCTTGTTCTTGTTTCATTTCTTTTTGATTCCTCCTTAATATTTCATTTTCACGAGCGAGATTTTCTATCTTGTCCATTAAGGATTTCTGTAGTTCAAGAATTTGTTTTTGAGAACTTCTTAATGTTCTTATCAATTTTTTGAGATCCGCTTCTTGCATTTCTTCTATCTCATCATCTTCATAATCTTGAATTGGGGTGTCTTTTTCATTTGGGGGCATCATTTTTCTTCCTTGTTCTTGTTACCTCAGTTTTTGCGTTTGTTGTTTGGCATGTTGGAGATATTTGGTTTCTTCACTGTGGTGTTTTTTCTTGTTATACTATGAGTCTAGATTAAGTGGGCTGTCTGTTTCGCTGGAGCCTTAGAGGCTTGAGATGGGTGTGGCCTGAGAGCTCTGTTTGGTTCCTCAGGGTTGAGGGTGTGCCAAAGGTGACACTCCCAGGTTAGGCATGGTAAATCTCTCTTTCTTTCTTTCTTTTTTTTTTTTTTCATTCAAAAGGGAAATAATTCCGCACAGCTGAACGGAATTGGAGGTAGTTAGCAGGTGAATGATATACCCACAGGAGCCAGAGATCAGAAGCTCTTTCCCAAGGACCACACAGGGAATCTGTGCTGCCCTCAGCATGGGCTCAAATTCTCCTGCAGTCTCCCACTGGGTTGCCAAGTTAGATCCTAATCTCCTGTTATTTCACCCCCTGGAGTCAGGTTTTTCTGCTAGGCTCAGGGCCGGTGCAGACCTGAGGTCGCCCTGCTTATGACGTATGTCCAAAATGGCGCCTGCTCTTTGTCTTGCTCGCCTTTGAGAGGTGAGCGGAGAGAGAGAAACTCGTGTCTGCATCAGTCACTTTTTTTTCCTCTCTCTCTTCTAGTTAGCCTGGTGAACTTTTCCCCATGGAGTTTCAAGCCTCGTTCCCTCTAGTCTCTTTCCGCTTTCCTGCTGGTGTCTAGGGCTATTGAGGTTCGGCTCACCTCGTGTTCCAGTGCTGATGTGTTGAGTCTGCCGCTGGTGTCCCGAACTTGGGCTCCCACGCTCTCCACGCAGGTCCACTGTGAATCACTAGTTCCAGAAGAGTTTCCTCTGCTGTTTCTTCCCCTACTCTTCCTTGACCTGCAGTATCTCCACTTTCATTAAACTGTCTCTTCCCGGACTATCAGTGTGCTCCCTTCCTATTCTGCCATCTTGCCCCTAATTTTTTTTTTTTTTTAAAGGAGCCTGTCCTTGATTTGTTTCTTTGGAATGATGTGTATACAAAGGGATTGAACATGATTAAAGCAAAGTTTTAATTCTGATGCATATTTATTTTTACATTTCTTTAGAAAAGAGATAGCATTTCCAAATTTCCAAACACCACATGCATGCATCATATATTTTACCCAAATTTTAGGGTATTTGAAATATAGTACCATTACATTCCTTTGCCAAGATTCAATAGCAAAGTACTACAAACCAAATGGCTTAAACAACAAAAATAACTTATAGTTCTGCACTCTGTAAGTCTAACATCAAGGTATTGACAAGGGTTGTTTCCTTCTGATAGTTGTGAGGATCTGTTCAATTTCTTTACCTAGCTACTTATGGTAGTTTGCTGGCAATCTTTGATGTCCCTTGGATTACAGAAGCAGCACCACGGTCTCTGCTTCATGTTAATGTGACTTTGCCCCTTTGTGCAAATCTCTCTATGTCCAGCTTTCCCTTTTGCATAAGGAAACCAGTCATATTGAATTAGATGTCTACCTTACTAAATATTGACCTCATCTTAAATAATTATGCCTGTAATGACCTAATTTTCTAAGAAGGTCAAATTCTGAGGTACTAGTGGCTAGAATTATAATATATATGAATTTGTGGAAAACACAATTCAATGCTTAACAATAAATAGTTGGCCTGTTTTCATTTTCATTATCATTTATAATTTGGTTATTTTCACATCAAAATGCAAACCCCTAATTCAAATATAATTTGCAAAGCAATCAGCAAGTTTTGCTGAGTACCTAAGTTTTGCATTAAATTATGTTAGATACTGTAAGATATGGAAGCAAAAAGTAAAACAAGAGTCCATTTCCTGTAACCTACCTGAAGTAACAAAACTCACTAACAGTCGCAACTTGTTTTAAAGTGAAAAACACAGTAAAACATGTATTATAGAACCAATATCCTGCATCTTTCACACAAAACATGTATTACAGAGCCAAGTTTGCTAGATCTTTCCCACAAATCCTGACAACACTTTATAGTAAGATTTTTTTATATTAAACTTTTATTTAATGAATATAAATTTCGAAAGTACAGCTTATGGATTATAATGGCTTGCCGTCTCCCATAACTTCCCTCCCACCCACAACCCTCCCCTTTCCCACTCCCTCTCCCCTTCCAATCACATCAAGATTCATTTTCAGTTCTCTTTATATACAGAAGATCAGTTTAGTATATATTAGGTAAAGATTTCAACAGTTTGCCCCTATATAACAACACAAAGTGAAAAAAATACTGTTGGAGTACTAGTTATAGCATTAAATAACAGTGTACAGCACATTAAAGACAGAGATCCTACATAATATTTTTTTAAAAAATTAATTAATTTTCTATGCCATTTCCAATTTAACACCAGGGGTTTTTTTTGTTTGTTTTTTTGTTTTTTTTTTAACTTTTATTAAATGAATATAAATTTCCAAAGTACAGCTTATGGGTTACAATGGCTTCCCCCCTCCCATAACTTCCCTCCCGCCCGCAACCCTCCCCTTTCCCGCTCCCTCTCCCCTTCCATTCACATAAAGATTCATTTTCAATTCTCTTTATATACAGAAGATCAGTTTAGTATATATTAGGTAAAGATTTCAACAGTTTGCCCCATATAGCAACACAAAGTGAAAAAACTACCATTGGAGTACTAGTTATAGCATTAAATAACAGTGTACAGCACATTAAAGACAGAGATCCTACATAATATTTTTTTAAATTAATTAATTTTCTATGCCATTTCCAATTTAACACCAGGTTGTTTTTTTTTTCATTTCCAGTTCTCTTTATATACAGAAGATCGATTCAGTATATAATTAGCAAAGATCTCATCAGTTTGTACCCACACAGAAACACAAAGTGTAAAAATACTGTTTCAGTACTAGTTATAGCATCACTGCACATTAGACAACACATTAAGGACAGATCCCACATGGGATGTAAGTACACAGTGACTCCTGTTGCTGATTAACAATTTGACACTCCTGTTCATGGCGTCAGTAATCTCCCTAGGCGCTAGTCATGAGTTGCCATGGCAATGGCAACTATATAGTAAGATTATATAGTAAGATTTTTTAAATTTATTTTTCCTACAGGGATATTTTGAATCCATGTTCCTTGGCAGTATCCCAGAAAATGTTAAGATCTCTGAGAGTGTCGGCCAAATTTTTGGGTTCGAGGGTTGCATTCAAAAACTTCAAGTAAACAACAAAGAAGTCTTAATCATTGAAGAAGCACTGCATGGGAAGAACATTGAGAATTGTTATATCCCTTGGTGTGATCATCATCTATGCCACAACAACGGCACCTGCATCAGGTCAGTATCAGCTCCCTGATATGCAACCTATGTTACATGATTCCAAGTTCTTAAAACAACAAAACCATGCAGTGTTGTCAACTGGGTGGTGGAGAACATGTGGTGAAAACTTACTTGCTCAAAGTAATTAACACGTGTGGATACAAAGGCAAGTGATTCCTCTGAGATTCTGAAAATAGGTAAGTAACTAAAGCTGATGGGAAGTTTGAAAGGATTGAAATTTTAATCTGAATGTTTTGGCTTTTTGTAAATATGAATAATAGTTTTTGTTCATTGATAGTAGTTTTCTGAATTTATTAATTTTGTTTTTAATCTGCTTATATTTATATTATAAATGGAGAAAAAATGTATTGTTTATTTACAATCATTTTTCATCCATGAAGCAAAGATTTATCATGCTTGCAAGCTTAAGATCTTAATTAAAATTACTTTCTGCTCCACTAAGAAGTCTTATGTGATTCAACCCTGAGGGAGACTCATTTGGACAGTGTAGAACATATTCCCAAATTCCTTCAATCCTCTGAGAAATCTATATTTCAAGTCTACAAATAATGACAGAGTAGAAACTGAAACATGAACAAATTATACTTATTTAAGTCAAGGAAAAATTGACCAAATCTCACAGGAGATATCTTAATTAATTTGTCTCAGTAATTCCAAGAGACAAACTATCACGTAGTTAACAATGATTCCATAGAAGTAAATGTCTATATACATAGTGTGGAAAAGAGAAAAATTCTTCCAAAGCAGCAGCAGAAGAAATGGTTGGCAGAAATGGGCTCTGAAAGTGATTACTAGAATTGCAAATGGAAAAAGAGAGAAGGAACCAAAAGGCAAATACAAGGCAAAAGGACAGGACAGGTAAGATAGAGTCAAGGTGTTGTATTTATCAATCACAGACCGACTAATAAATTTGAAAAACTGAGCATGATTTAATGATAAAGGAAGAAATTGTCTTTTGGAGAGTCTCAAAACTTTTCTTCTGATTCACTGTGTATAAGTATACAACTTGATTTTTACAACTGTACAACAGCAACATTGACCTATTTAATACAAGTATAACTCACAAAGGTTTAAAGACCCAAAGAATTGACACCTGCATTCTCATGAATTGCTTCTAGGAATGTTAATTAGTACAACCTCTGATAAAGCAAATAGAAGCAATGTCAATATATAGGGAAAACCTGTAAAAATCCCATGCATTTAACATCATTCTATCCTAAGAAAATAACCCAAAATGTACAGAAATTGTGCTCAAAGATGTTCATCAAAGTATTGTTTATGATATTTTAGATAACTGGGAACCCTGTGAATGTGCAACTTTGGAAGAAATGCTAAATAAATTATAGTAAAATTAAAAAAGAAAAAAGACCTAAAGAATGGTGAATAGGGAGGCTAAGGATAAAGATAATTTCTGAACCATGATCATTTTCCTAAAGGAAATAAAAATCAATGTTTTCTTCAATAAACATTCTGCTCTATAATGAACAAATTAATAACAATTTTTAAAAATATGGAGTGAAGGGGGGCCAGTGCCGTGGCTCACTTGGTTAATCCCCCATATGGGCACCGAGTTCTAGTCCCAGTTGCTCCTCTTCCAGTCCAGCTCTCTGCTGTGGCCCGGGAGGACAGTGGAGGATGGCCCAAGTGCTTGGGCCCCTGAACTCGCATGGGAGACCAGGAAGAGGCACCTGGCTCCTGGCTTTGGACAGGCACAGCTCTGGCCATTGCAGCCATTTTGGGGGGTGAACCATCAGATGGAAGACCTTTCTCTCTATCTATCTCTCTCACTGTCTGTAACTCTATCTGTAAATAAATAAATAATAAAAAATATGGAGTGATGTAAAATACTAGTTAGTAAGGGGACTTTCCGAATCCTGCAGAAGAAACTGCCAGTCTGCCTACCTAAGCAAAACAGAAACAGGAGAAAAGTTTGTCTACTGACTACTAATATCAGAAAGGTTTATGTCCTTCAGTCTAAATACGTATTTAATGAGGCTTTACCACTGATGAAATTATTGGAAGAAATGACAAGAATTATGTTTTCTCCTTTCCTGTCTGTGGTAAACATCCTCTACTGTTGGCCCATACTCTCCCCTTCCTCAAGGTTCTATTTCCTCAGTTTTCTGTGGGTGTGACCTGTGCCAATAGGATAGGGAAATAGTATGCAACTCCCCTGTGAAGATAACTAAAACTCTGAATCGCCTCTCTCTCGCTGACTTTGATGGAGCATGCAGAAAACTGGAGAGACCTATGTGGCAAGGCATTGATGCTGGCCTTGGCCTCCAGCCAGCAACCAGCCAGAAGCTAAGAGTGAAGATTAGTTGACAGCCAGCAAGTGTTGAAGCTATAATCTTAAATCTACAAGGAATTCAATTTTACCAACACATTCAGTTGGAAATGGTTACTTCCCCTGTCAAACCTTTAATTGAGACCCCATCCTATCCAACACCTTAACTGCATCTTGTGAGATTCTTATGTGGAGGACCTAGTTAAAACTTGTCCAGAATCTTGACTCATGGAAATGGTGGGTTAAGAAAGGTAGTTTGTGGTAAAATGTTGAGCTTGTGGTAACAGTGTTGTGCAGCATTAGGAAACAAAGGCACTCTAGTTTTCTGCACAAGTGTCTACTATTTCCAACTCATAGAAATAGATGTTAGTTGTACTTTAAAATATTAACTTTCTGAGATATTTTAAACTCAGTGCTTATGAAATAAAGTAAGCTTCGTATTTTCATGAAGTAATCAAACCCACGTTCCTTTTGATCCTTGTTATTTAATATTTATTTTAAAGCAAGAAATAAATCTAGTCATCCTAGTACAATAGGTAAAAGTAGTCCTAGGTTTGTTTACACTTTGTAAGTTCATCATATTAGATTTATTTCAAAAGGAATGCCTGATAGCCAACTAGGAGCTAAACAGCTTGTGAAACAGATGTGAAGTGAAGATACCAGTCCTACATGCAGGGAGTTCTCACCGTCCTGTGGAAGCTCTATATGCTCTTTGGTATTTAGGGTGATTTTTTTTTACAACTTTGTATCTGTTCATCTGTTTTCAAATACGATAGGCATTCTAGCCTCCTGTACCCATTTATGAGCCTTTCAACAACTACCCTGGAGGAATCCACTCAAATTCCATGTACCTTTTAACCACTTCCAGTTAATAGATGCCTTCTTATTCCTAAACAAATACACTTATCAGTTAGTGTACTGAACTACATTATGAACAAACATTTCTTACATGTTATGGACAATATGATTTCTGTCTTGATTGCCAGTGTTCCATTTCGGTAATTATCTCTTGCATTATCACTATGACTCATTCAAGCTCTCCCCTTGTGTACCTAATACTGAAGCACACTAGAATTGGCCGATTCCAGAACAATTCCTCATAACTGATGTGAATAGAGGAAATGAGGTAAGGGCCACATGAGAAATTTTTGCTCACAAAGGAGAATTGGATACAAGAAATCTTTCAGAATAGCAGATCAGTTTGAATGAGATAAAATGATATTCAGCTTTTCTGGATTCAGGAAAATGGAGAAGTTGACCTAATGGAGTTCTTTTTAGGCCTGGAAGTTTTATTGTATTTTCAAAGTAACAGATTGTATATATTCAGAATAAAACAGTCATTGTTACAAGGAGAAGAAATTCCTTTTGCCTCTCTGTTTGCCCATCTCAAAATATGAAGACGATAACTTTTTAATATCATAGAATGTGAGTATATATTTTTGCATGCAGATGCAAATAACTTTCTCGTCACAGTTTAACCATTCCAGTTTAGTGACTCTCATCCAAAGTTTGGAGAATATCTCCTAATGTGGTATATAAGAAACTTTCTTAGAAGAGAAAAGGGGAGATTTTCACATCTGTGCACACCTACACATGCACACACACACACACTTCTAATACTATAATTTTGATTCTCCCTGGAATATATGCCTATTCCCTTAACAAGTAGTTATTGGTGTAACAATATCTAATCCTTGAGGCAGTGTGCTCTAAAGAAGAGTAGAGTCATGAACGAACAGTTTCAGTACCATAGAATTCACTTTATGTTTTACAAAATGAAATATACTTTCAATGGGTACTTATAAACTTAATCGTCGCTAATTTTTGTATCTTATTTTGACCTAATGCAGCATTAGAAAACGCTGTCCCTACCTTGTCTGCAAAGATAATCTGCTTACAAGAAGACAAATTTCATGCTGAAAAGTATTAAGGGAAGTAACGCTTCAGCAGCTTTACTGAACAAATGTCATTCTGCTTTGAGTACCATCACATGTTTCTGGATAGTGTCCAATCTTTTTTCATTTCGTTATAAATCTGGGCTAGAATTTTCAAACCCCTGTGGTTGCTCATTTCAGAGAAGTCCAAATTGCATGTAGTGAAATTCAGTTTAGAAAAGTGATACAGAAGGGTTATTCTGAGTATCTAAATCCCCATGGATTTTGAACAAGCTGTTTCCAAAAGGGCATAGGAAGGTTAGCAAATTAAACAGATAATATTTAAATTACTTTCCCCTTTCTGTGCCAGATGTTTTAAAACAGGTTGAACAGTAATTACAAAGGAGCATCAGATTTGGGAATATACCCAATACAACCAACCATGGCACTAAGAACTTAATGTCACTGACATTATAGTAAATAATTATGGAGACATTGCTTTTAGACCTAGTCTTAATTTTTCCAGGAGCTAAGTGGGTGTGAATGCTTTTTCTCATGCATTGGAAAATCGCTAAGTCTCACATGTGAGTGGATGTGTTTTATGTGCCTCTAACTGTTCCCATCTCCTTATTCATTAACAGTGCTGTTCTCTGTGTGCTGGGGCAGGAGTCAGCACAAGTTTTCTGTAAAGTATGATTTGCAAGTATTTTAGACTTTCCAACACAATGACTCAACTCTCCCATTGTATAAGAAAAGCAGCCACATTGACAAAATATAAATGAATGGGCAAGGCTGTGATCTAACAAAACTTTACTTATAAAAATAGACGACCAGCAGAATTTAGTCTCAGAGCTGTAGTTTTCAGATCATTACACTAAGTAAACAATCAGATAAATTAGTGCTGTGTATTTTATTGGTCAAGGAAATCCAAGTCAAATTAATGGTGTTTCCTTATTAAGTAATCTCTTTTTTAAAAAATATAATTATCAATATTAGTAAATTATGATTCTCAGTGTCCTATGTGAACAGGAGTGTTAGTTTCTTCATTCTTTTATTTCAATCCCACTCTCCCTATTATCTCATTTTGGAAACATATTTTTTAACACTGTCTGGTAGAAAGAAGTCACTTTTTCATGATCTCTGAGGTATTTAGTTTCCAAGCCATTTAGCACTTCAAAATGAGATGGGAGTCATAGATTGAATTTGAAATTGCAATAGTAACACCATTACTCAGTACAAAGAATTAGGGCATTGTGTCTTGGCCTTTCCATTCTTTCTATAATGACGTGCAACCTCCCCATAAAATTTCTGCTAGTGTTCATTGTCACAGTGTCATGTAGTTACATGTCACCCGCTGAGATCTTTGAGTTACCACCCCATATCCAGGGCAGATTACCCATAATCTAACTCAGCAGTCTACCTTATTCTAAATACCAATGAAAAAAAGAACCTATTTTGGATAAATTTCTTACCATATATTTAGACTAATAACATCTTAAAATATTTAGCCCTTGTTCTTAGTGGCTCACTGTCTGGAGACATCATCCTTGAAACTATACATAGGATTTAAGTATCTCTTATAGTTTATAGTAATTTATACTTGGTCAGATTTGTTTTTTAAAATATTTATTTATTTGAAAGGTGGAGCTAGAAAGAGAATGGGAGACACATTTCCATCTGCTAGTTCACTCCTCAATTGGCCACAAGGGCCAGAGCTGTGCGAGCTCTGCCAAAAGCTTTTTCTGGATCTCCTACATGGGTACAGGGGCCCAAGCACTCAGGCCATCCACCATTGCTTTTCCCAGATGCATTATCACAGATCTGAATGGAAAGTGGAACAGCCAGGACTTGAACTGGCATCCAGATGGGGTGCAGGCATCACAGGCGGCAGCTTTACTCATTATGCCATACATTATGCCTCTGGCCCAAGTCAGAGGTCAGATTGTTTTAACAATGAACTTTCACAGGGCTGGCGCTGTGGCACAGCGGGTTAAAGCCCTAGCTTGAAGCACCAGCATCCCATATGGGCGTCGGTTCTAGTCCCAGAAGCTCCTCTTCTGATCCAGCTCTCTGCTATGGCCTGGGAAAGCAGTGGAAGATGGCCCAGGTCCTTGGGCCCCAGCATCTGCATGGGAGACCTAGAGGAAGATCCTGGCTCCTGGCTTCAGATTGGTGCAACTCCGGCCATTGTGGCCATCTGGGGAGTTAACCAGCGGATGGAGGACTTCTCTCTTTGTCTCTACCTCTCTCTGTAACTCTGTCTTTCAAATAAATAAAATGAATCTTAAAAAAAAAAGAACCTTCAAAAATCTCATTTGGAGGTGGTCCCTATTGCTAGAAAAAATGGGGTGAGAAGGGAGATAATCCAATTAGGCTTTAGGTGAAAATTTAGACACGTATGTGATTGCATAGTTTTCCCCATCTCTCACATTGTTAATTAGTTGAGAATTTAAATGTATATCTGTGTAGTCTATTCATTAAAAGCAGTTTAAACTTTATAAATGCAAATATAATTTTTTTTTTCTCTGTCACTGATGTCAAACATACTCTGTAGGATCTCTCTTTACTTTCCCTTCATGGACTATCATGCAAGTTCAAGACATCTGGTTCAAGTTAGTCCAGTTTGAAATCTCTATCTCACATACAGTTCAGGAATCACTAGACTGTATAAGTTTGTATAGACTTGAACTTCAAGAATCTAGCATAAAGAAGGATTGTGGTACTTCCTTTCTAATTCCTTTATATGTCTCTTCTGCTTCTAATTACTCCAGGGTTGATGTGAGCTTGAATGAGAATTAGACTAGAAAATATAATAGGTTTTCTTATTAATGGGTGCCATTATGGTTCTATATTGATGGATTTTCCTCTCCCTGCAACAGAAGCTCAATTCTGACTCTTGTGAGACATACATGGCTTCACCACGCCCTACCTGAGAATTCTTACTAAGATCTTATTGCCTCATGGGGGAAATGTTCCATGGTTTGTCCCTCCAAAGCTCCTTAGCTGATGGCATCCCTTCACCAAGTAACAGAACTAGTTTATGCTGAATCTAATGGCTTTTAAGATGCTCTAATTCTTGCACATGTCCTTCTGAGATCTGGAAGTTGCTTGAAATTTCAGTGGTAGATTTTCTACTTCTTTTGGAAGAAGAAAGCAGATTGCAACCTTGAAACATCTCCATGTAAACATTTCCTGTGATGACCCAGAAGATGGTTCAGGAAAGAGACCTAAATCTTCAGTTTTCCATATAATTTGTTATACTTTGTTTTATTATTTTAAATATTGACTTTATGTGTAAATATATAAGTACTTTTTAATTATTTTTATTTAAATGGAAATAAAATTATATTCCTCAGGTCTACAAAATCTTAGACATTCCCCTATCAGTAGATAATCCTATGAAGCAGGATTCAAGCTCAGTATCCAAGCTTTTTAAGGTTGATTTCATTTATTTGAGAAACACAGTTACAGACAGAAGGAGAGACAGAGAGAGAGGTCTTCCATCAGCTAGCCCACTCCCCAAATGGCCGCAATAGCCTGAGCTGGCCAACCTGAAGCCAGGAGCCTCCTCTGGGTCTCCCACATGGGCGCAGGGGCTCAAGAACTTGGTCCATCCACCACTGCTTTCCCAGGTCATCAGCAGAGAGCTGGATTGGAAGAAGAGCAGCTGGGACACGAACCGGCACTCATCTGAGATGCTGGCACTGCAGTCTGAGGCTCAACCTACTACGCCACAGTGCCAGCCCCAGTTTCTAACTTTAATGTTGGAAATGCTATAAACATGACTTTAATGTAGATGTGGAAAAACCACATGCCAAAGATATTTTAACTCATTAATGAAGGAGCAAGCATGATGACAAAACTGTTTCAAACATAATTCAAGAGGCAGAACATTCAGGCACTGAAAATGCTAAAATAGGATTGCTGTAATAGAGACAAAAATGTCCAATATCCTATAAGGCAATAGCATATAATTTTTGGAGGGGGAAGAGCAGGTTCCAAAAATAGGACGTTCCAGTGTTTATACCTCCCACAGAAACATCAGTTTGAGCAGTCACCTACACATGAAAATATCTTCACTTGAGTCAAAGAATTAATGTTAGGTCATAATACCTATTTTTATTTGTACATAAAAATATGAAAAGACGCCTTGAAGAAAGTCCAGACAGCTTTCTATTATTTATCTGCATTATCCATCCCCCAACCCAAGACAACAGAGCTTGGAGAAACATACTGTCTGCCTGACAGAAAAAAAGTGAAGTAAGCGTAGGAATTTGCCTTGGAACTTACCTACCCTGGTAAAACGCAGCACCTCACAGACACCCAACAATGTAGACTCCAGGTCAGACAACAGACTGAGTACGCAGAGCCACTTTAGCTCAAAATGGGAACCTGCAGCCATAGCAAGACAGACTTGTGTTCTGGTCCATGGTACTGCCAGCTAAGTACAGTAGCCCTGGGCTCACAATAACACAGAGACAGCAAACCTTATAGGCCAGGAGCTTTGATTTCAATCGTGGCATTTAAGGGATTCCAACATGATGCAGCAACTTCTGCAGTGGTCCTGGGTTCAGAGCACTCCCTAATGATGTAAGAGTTTAAGGACCATCTGTGTAGAACTTCTGGACAGGCTTATTTTGATAAATGTTTATTATTCTGATAAAGCCAGACTAGAAAAGCTGGAATAATACCTGTTTCTTCACTGTGTAGATATATATTCATGACCCCAAGTAAACAATCACAGAAATATAACATTACCAAATGGACAAAAACAAAATGCTACTGGCTTACCCTAAGAAGTTGAAGATGTATGCACTACTAAAGAATTCAAAATAACTTCTAAGAAAACTCGATGAACTGCAAGAAAATAGGGAGAAGTAATTTAAAAATTCACTAAAAAAGATTATCAGAGATTAAACTTAAAAGGAATATTGGAGCTAAAAATACAATGAATGAAATGAAAAGAGCAATAGAGAACATCAACCCCATAATCCACCAGAAAAAAAACTGTAACGTGAAGTTAGGTTATTTTAGAATATAGATCACAAGAGAGAAACAAGAATGATGAATGTATTTATAGGAAACATTGAAAGATCAAATGAACGCATCATTGGCATTCATCAGGAAGTAGAGAAAGACGATTAGGAAGCATATTTAAAGAAATAATAGCAAAAAAAATGCCTAAAACTGTAGAAAAATATACCCAGCTACAGAAAAGTCGATGGTCTCCAATCAGATTCAATCTAAATAATGAAACTGATGACATGTTATAATTAAAGACTCAAAGATGAAAGTCAAAGAAACGAGCCTGGAAGCAGCAAGATAAAATAAGTAAATTACAGATAAGTGGGTTTCAATTCACCTAACCAGCATACCTTGCGGCAGAAATTTCATAGGGCAGGAGAGGGTTCAAAGTGGTAAGAATAAACTTCAGCCAAGAGTACAATATGCAGTGATGCATATACTTCACAAAAGAAGGCAAAATAAAGGTTCTTTGACAAACCAAGCAAAGGGAATTCATCGCCATCAGCCTTGCCCCATAAGAAATGCTAAAAAGAGTTGATTGAGGTAAAGGAAAAAATGTGAATAAGTAAAAGCATTTGAAAACATAAAAATACACTGGGAAATAAAAGTGCACAAATTCAGAATACTCCAATAGTTTAGATTATAGGTCACTGATGTCTGTAGAATTAAGATTAAAAGACAAAAGTAGTAAAATAATAATTACTTCAATAACTTGTTAGTGGGTATACAATATAAAAAAATGTAAATTGTGATATCAAAAATTCAAAATGAGGCCGGTGCCGTGGCTCACTAAGCTAATCCTCCACCTTGCGGCGCCGGCACACCGGGTTCTAGTCCCGGTCGGGGCGCCAGATTCTGTCCCGGTTACCCCTCTTCCAGGCCAGCTCTCTGCTATGGTCCAGGAGTGCAGTGGAGGATGGCCCAAGTGCTTGGGCCCTGCACCCCATGGGAGACCAGAAGAAGCACCTGGCTCCTGCCATCGGATCAGGGCGGTGCACCGGCCGCAGCGCGCCTACCGCGGTGGCCATTGGAGGGTGAACCAACGGCAAAGGAAGACCTTTCTCTCTGTCTCTCTCTCACTGTCCACTCTGCCTGTCAAAAAAAAAAAAAAATTCAAAATGTAGGGGATAGAATTAAAGGAATAAAAAGCTTGAGTTGCTTTTTTTTTTTTTTGCCATCAAAACTAGTTGTTATCAACTTAAAATAGCATGTTTTAAGCCTCATGATTTCCACAAAGCAAAATCTATAATAAATACATTCAAGATAAAAAACAAGAAAACAAAACAGATGCAGCCTGTACTTTAAATCAAAAAGAAAGTTCATTTTTATCACAAAAAGATAAAAGAAAGTAATTATATGAGGATAAAGTAGTACATTGAGCAAGAGGATATACTAATTGTAAATATATATTCACTAAACACTTGCACCTAAATATATAAAACAAGTATTAGATGATTTAAAAGGAGAGATACATTTTAATATTTAGAGAGTGAACCAGTGGATGGGTGTCGCTGTGTCTGCCTCCTTTTCAAATAAATATAATTAATTTTTAAAATAACAAGACTAGCATACAATCCAGCAATCACACTACTGGGTATTTATCCAAAGGATATTAAATCAGTGTGTTAAAAAGTAACTGTACTCTTAAAAAGGTGTGTGTGTGTGAGAGAGAGAGAGAAAGAGAGAGAATGTTTGGCATCACATTTCCTCCAAGTCCCCTGTTATCCTAAATAAACAATGCCCCCACCCACCCCACAACCATGGCTCTTCTTATGCTCTTGCACCAATTTTCTTTTGTTTAAATTCCACTATAGCTGGTATTCCTATTAAAGCACGCTGCTTGGAACTCAAAAAAAAAAAAAAAAAAAGGTAACTGTACTCACATGTTTATTGTAGCGCTATTCACAACAGCCAGGAGATTGAATCCATCTAAGTATCCATTAACAAATCAATGGATAAAGAAAGTGTAGTGCAGATGGAAAACATTAAGCATTAAAAAAGAATGAAATCTTGCTGTTTGTGGCAACATGATTGCCCTGGAGAACATTATGCTGAGTGAAATAAGGAAGACTAAGAAAGACAAATACCACATATCTTCATTCATATATGGAATCTAAAAAAGATAATCTTATAGAAGTGAAGAGTAGAATAGTAGTTACCAGAGCTGGATGGGAAGAGATTGATTAATGGATACAAAATCACAACTGCATAGGAGAAATAACTTTTAGTGTACTATTACACAGAAAAGCAATTATGGTTAATAATATTGTATATTTCAGAATGAGTAGAAGAGAGAATCTTGGATGTTCCAGTCACACACAAAAAATGATAAATGTTTGAGATGATGGATAAGCCAAATATCCTGATTTGATCATTACATGATATGTACATGTATTGAAACATCACAGTGTACCCAATAAGTATGTAACTATGTGTTAATTAAATTAAATAGTAAATGGAGCACCAAATATACATTTCTCTAGAGAACTGCATAAGCATTGAACAGTCCAGTTAGATAATGCCCTAGTATATTGATAGTATTTTTGCCATTTCTAAATGTTGAAGTTTTTCAGAACTCCAGCCATATTTTGAGTTACCAGAGATAAGAACCCAAGTTGTTTCACTCCTGTCCCTCTACTTTCATTAAAATTTAGCAAGAAGAAACTAATCATAAACAGAGTACTTAGGAAAGTAGACTCACTTCAGTATTCCATGTATAAGGAAGCTCCAGTTTTACTATTTGCCTCTGAAGTTTTGATAATTTTAGGCTACAAAATGAACTGACAATAGAATAACAGAGAAATAAAATATTAAAATTTTATCATTTACCTAAACATGGCAGATATACACATTCAGTATGAAACGCAAAGAACAGCAAGATGGCTGAGCCTAACATAGAACTAAACAAAGAGTTAGGGGGTCATCCTCCTTAGGGTCTAGAGTTGGTACAGCTTATGGGGGATTGGGGTTGGAGGTACATATTAAGTAAGTGTTGTCTGGTTGTACAAATAAAGTCTCCAGGGAAGAGCCACAAGTGGTCTGGGGCCAGAGTCAGACCGCTAATCTCTTCTTCCTGCAGAAAGATTCTCCCTAGCCAGAAAGGAGGAAATCAGGTAGCAAAGCCTGTTTATATCTGCTGTCTACTCTTTTCCCTTACATAAATATCCTTTATAGAAAAACATTTCTTTTTAAATTTTTATTTGTGTATTTATCTTTGAGACAGACACAGACAGACACATTAACAGAGCTTCTATCCACTGGTTCACTCCCCAAATGCCTTCAAAGGATGGTGCTGGACCCATCCAAATCTGTCAGTGGGTACTCAATCCAAAATTCCCACATGGGTGACAAGGACCCAACTATTTGAGCTGTCACCTGATATCTCCCAGGGTGCACATCAGAAAAAAGCTAAAATAGAGAGCAGAGTTGGGACTCCAACCTAGGCACTTCAGTATTGGATATGGGCATCCAAATAAGGCGTTTTAACCATCAGGCCATATGCCTAACCCAGACGTAAATTTCTTTGACAAAATGGGCAGCTTTCAGAGGCATTCCTGTCTCAAACTCAAAATATTCTAAAGAAACATATTTTGACGTGCTCTATTTCTCTGGTCGCATCTCAATGCTAGGAGAGTCTCAAGTTGTCCTCAGTGGTTCATCTTTGTTCTCCTTGGTGGAGTAAATCTATGTTTTGCTCTTATGCAACTGGAGGAAAGGCAGAGAGCTCTCCTGTATCCATTTCTTCCTTCAATTGTCTTCAGTTCAACACTCCTTCATGTTTTTGGGAGGCATATTCTGATCTCTCATTCATAATGTAAAAAACAAATATATCATCAGTATGGAAAAATAAACATACATAAGCATGTTCTAACTCTTTATTTCTTGGACAAGATGTAATTCATCACAACAAAATACCTTAATTTTCTCTGTTTTTTTTTTCCATAATCCAAGTTTAGAAATTATTTTGAACAAAATCTGTTTGATTAATGTGGGGTATGTACATCTTTATAACCATCCATCTGTCCTTTCTTTCATACTGCAAGCATTTGTAGAGCACATCTTTTGTGTTAAGCAGCGTTATCAGAACAGAATTTATAAAGACAAATGAGATATGGAACCTTACTCTTTTTTTTAGCATACTCTTTTTGCTTAGGATAGTCTCAGGTTTATAAAACACTGAAGCATGCAGAACAAAAAGTGCTTTTCCATTTGAACATATAAAGCACTGTCTTCGGTTAAAACAGCCTAGGTTTCACAATTGCTGTTGTTTATCTTTTTTATCTCATTTCTTTCCCCCATTCAACAAGTGCCAGGTATTGTGAAAACGGATTGATGTGGGGTCATTTATTCTTGCTTGGAGAGTGTGACTGAAGCTGCAGGGTTTTTAGTTCCTTATAAAAGTGGATCACATATTTGGAAAGCATAACTCTTACCAGTGTAAGTGTCACAGGACCCTTGGTAAAGCACAAATGCAGTTTAAATTGATTTTCTAACCACTTTTATTACTGCCATCCTTGAGAGCAGCAACAATGGCTGGGTGTTTGTTTTTAGAAGGCAGGCAGTATTTAGATCTTCTGCAAATCAGATTTTCATTGAAGTCATGATTATAAACACAATTATATTTAATTGGAACAAGCAAGTTTAAATGTGGAAAAAATTGTACCAAATTTGAAAGAATCTCAAAGAGTTTAAAGTTTCAAGGTTCGACCAATGGAAAAGACCACTATCAGATTCCACAAATATTTTTATATCACTTTTATGCAGCAAGGTCAAACATCTAGGGGGAAAAAAATCTCATCTTCAATTTTCTCTACCCTTAGGTAGTAATACATGGAGAACTCATTTACCCTGATTGATCTTCCTGGGCATAAGAGACTTCTCTGGCTTAAATCCCATCTGAAAACTCTCTTCCCTCTCTTTTTCGTTCAGAATGCTAACAGTTCCCCACCACCACCACCACCTCAAAGAACAGGCAAACTAAATATGACCTACTATTATATTTTCCTTGACTGTTTTGTTTCTCTTCAGAAACTATTTCTTAATGGCTTTTTAGTAGTGAAAATCTATTTATTTTGTAAGTAGAACCATTTATTCTCAGTTTAAATCTAAGTGACTTACTACTTACAGATTGCATTTGTGTATTGCCCCTTCCCCCCCAAAAAAAGACTTGGTAAATTGTGTTAATCATTATGCTTTTTTTACATATAATTATGCATGCCACTGTTAAAATTGTGTGAAAAGCTTGACAAACAAAATGGAAATAGAACCATGTTAAAGCTGGAGTAATATGTGAGATATTCAGAATCCCTTGGCTTAGGTTTACAAAATGTTTAAAATAAGCAGTTTAAATTTAGGAAGGAAACAAACAAGTCCTTTTGGTTCAGCAATAGATAAAGTTCCCATGTCTTACATTGTGTTCCTGGTGCATTTGCTGGTATACTGTGTACCTTGGGAAAATTGCTTAACCATTTATTCTAGGAAAATGAAGTAAAAATTGTTCCCACCTGCCTACCTAAACCTCAAATGATTTGGAGCCAGGAGTTAAAACTTGCTAAAGACCTGAGATTATATTATAGACTAGATGGAAAAATACTGGAAAATAAATTTAGATATTGTTTACTGACATTAAAATTAAGTTGTAGTTTCAAGCAAATACTATGCAAATATTAACATTGACCTAATAATTCTCAAGTACTGTATGTGATTTGGAAAATGATATAGTGGTATAGTTTTCACATGTCTTTGTTTTTAAATTATGTTAACACTTGGAATATCTCTGAAACATTGTGTCAAATTTCTGTTTCAAACATGCTTATATGGGATGCCGGCGCCGCAGGCGGAGGATTAACCAAGTGAGCCATGGCGCCATCCCCCAAACATGACAAAATATGGTATAAATTGCCATTTTTGTTCAACCCAACAGTGATAGTAGAGAGGATAAATTATAATTCTCTAGATTGGAAGTCAGTGCTCTCCATTCTGAACTCTGAGATATAAATCAACAATTTATTCCAACACAAATTTTAAAAAATGAGTTTTCTGAAAGATTTGATAACTATTTTTAGCAGTTCTCGTGTTTGAGTGTTACAAAGGGCGAGGCTATATATAAACTATAGCTTCACCATTTTTTTTTAAGATTTATTTTATTTATTTGAAAGACAGAGCTACAGAGAGAGGTAGAGACAGAGAGAGAGGTCTTCCATCCACTGGTTCACTCCCCAGATGGCCATAACGGCCAGAGCTGCGCCAATCCGAAGCCAGGAGCCAGGAGCTTCTTCCGGGCCTCCCATGAGGGCACAGGGGCCCAAGGACTTGGGCCATCCTCCACGCCTTCCAGGCCATAGCAGAGAGTTGGATCGGAAGAGGAGCAGCCGGGACTAGAACCGGGGCCCATATGGGATGCCAGGGCTTTAACCCACGGTACCACAGCACCAGCTCCTATAGGTTCATCATTGACCACCAGTCTAACAGATAAAAGAGCTGTGTTTATTCCTTATCTTGAAGATGCTACTATTTCTGGATCTCACCTTTGTCGTTTGTAAAGAAAGGATTAAACTAGTCTGCAATTTCCAAAATTATTGTTTACCATATATGAAGCATTTCTCAAAGGGAAAAAAAAAAAAAGCATGCAGGAGAAATTTCCCGAGAGAAATTGGTAGAATGTCACATGTGCTAGTCCCCCTGTTGGAGTTTCACAGCGTATTTCTGCATGGTTAAAAAAAAAATCTATAGAAAAGAATCCATTTAATTCTGCTTAGAAGAAATTTATAAACTGATTTCATTCCCCTCCCCTAGAAAACCCCACATTTTTCCAGGAAAATCTATTAACATTGCACAGAATCCTTCCTTTCTCAGAAACAGTATGAAAAATGCTGCAGCTGATGATGCAAAGAAGGCCCAGCAAGCAGAATTGTTTCTGCTTTTAAAAGACTACCACACCAAGCTTTATACAACAATAACTGAAAAAACATTTTACCTTAGTGTGCTTCTGTACTTCAAGAATCTTATTTCATATTGGACCTAACATGCCACAGGGCTTCAAGACACATGATTTTCTCTTTTCAGTCCTAGATTGATAGAATTCATGATCAATACAGTTAAAATGCAATAAATTTTGTAGGAAATTACACCTAAATACTATTTCAGTCTTAAAGTAAGAAGTTATTTTCCTGTCGAGCTACAGGATAGCGTAGTGCCTGAAACCCATCTGATCAATTTATTTCCCCTTTGCTGTCTCAGAAATGTTCTGATGATTTTTTTTTTCTTTCTTCCAACTACCACACAAAAACACAAATTTAAGCCTCAATCAGTGTTTTGGGCCCATGTATGAGCCAGAAGTATTTATTTGCATGACTACAAAATGAAATTTTCTGCTCCCAAGGAGAAAAAAACTGGGTTGGAGAAGGGAAACTGGAATGGAAAGTAGTGGAAAGAACCATGATTCACTGCAATGGAAGGAAGGATCTTTGCTCTGGACCAGTACAGGGTGAAGGGGATCAGGTCCTAGCTGTCCTTGAATGTGGACCACCCGCTGTCATAACCAGGAGGCCTGGATTTGAAAATTTCCTTTGAACTAGAGATGGAAAACTCAGGGAGGGAAGAAGATGTGAATAGACAATTGGTCTCCCAATGAGATAAGATTGCAAAGGTCACTAGGTACTTCCCCCATGAGCCAAAGCAATAGTGCAAGTCTATCAAGACCTCTGTATGATATGGGCACCTGGCCTCCCTGAGATTCTTTCTTCACCTGACTTGAGATTGTCAAGACCCTTCTAATCCTAAATATTTAAGAGTCTTTCCAATGCTATTGTTTATGGTCTAGAAGCATATCATCTAATTATCAAATATTGAGGAAATACATGTTGATTTAAATGTATTCGAAAAATTTTATTTCATATTCTACCTTTATTATATTAAACATCCATTTCCATGCATATGGAAGACAACTGAAAAAATCTTCCACCATGACAACTAGATGAAGTAAAAACCCAGAAAATGCTAGAAGGGGGAAAATCCCATTGGCATAAAAGTCATCCTCAATTTGAAATAGGCAGAAGGCATTACATAATGTTCTTACAGCGAAATGCCCCTACACTGGACTGGACTTTCTGTTGTTTAATCTATTGTACAATTTTGTAGAGGCATAGATTAACTTGGAAATTTTTTTCTAGTAAGAATGCGAATGGTTTCTTTCCACTGGAAAAATAAACTAAATGGTATAGCATATGACCCTATAGAACATTAACCACTATTATGTCTAACTTAGCAATCCTGTTTTAGTATTGCTTTTCAAATGCTCTTCAAAAGAGTTATAACATATTACTGATTCACTCATTAATTACAGAGTGAAAGGAAATTTTGGCATGCATTCATATTGTACCTGAATCCAAGTCATTGTATCAATATAAAAAATCACACTTCACCAAAACAGTTTTCCTCTTTATTTCCCTTCCCCGTATTTTATAAAAGAAAATGTATTAAAATGAATGTTCAATGCATGCTGAAGGGAGGAAGCAGTCACACTGGAGAAGGACAACCTGCTGGCCTGAGAGTTAGGGAGAAGGGCACTACTTCTTCACCATAAAATGTGCCCCATCATCACACGAGCTTTCAGACTTCAGGTGGTACCATGGCAAGCTTCATGGTCATGAGACCAGTGCACTCACACAGACCTTCTTGCCCACCAACATCTTGAAATTGTTAATGCAGTGTCCTTGAATTTGTCTTTTGTAAATGAAGTAAGGTAAAGCACTGGAGCAGGTATCAGC
The DNA here is from genome assembly GCF_033115175.1 of Lepus europaeus. Lineage (NCBI taxonomy): Eukaryota > Metazoa > Chordata > Mammalia > Lagomorpha > Leporidae > Lepus > Lepus europaeus. Next base: position 61,242,021 of record NC_084829.1, on the reverse strand, counting down.
ACCTTAGAGCTTCGGGTCTCATTCGTTTCCACTCTCATCAACTCTTATATCTCCAGGAAAAGTTCTCAGTCACCTGCTGCCTTTCCCCTGCCCAGTGATCACTGTCACCTCTACCCCCAGCAGGGCTTGGATGTGGTCACAGAGAGAAAGGATTGGATATACACACCCTAAATGCAAAACTCAGGCCCGAGTCCTGGGTTCCAGTGAGGTCTACACTCACGTTATGAGTGTCCCCTAGCCCAAGAAACTGTGGTATTAAGTAGCAAATAAAAATATGAAAACATGTTGAAAGAGACTGCAGCAGAAATGTAACAACTGCTTTTTAAGATACTGACTCTTACTTTCATATTCAACTGGATCTCATGAAGTCCTGTAGCAGGGAGAAATGGGGGTTATGAATGTCATGCTGGTTAATGTACAGTCTACAAATACATGCAGTGACAACTTCAAATTTGCAAAGCCAACTTATCCACCTGATTCTTGTTTAGCTTCAGATTTTTGTTTTATTTTTATTGTAATGATATCTGCTTAGAGAGCAAAATAAATCTGCAATAATGTATAAGACTATTTAAGAGTCCTATAATAAATTTAGGGGCTATACCAGAATATTTATCACTCTCTAGTAGCCAATCGACAAAAACCGGTTAAGATGTTCTCTTTGCCTAGGATTTATACACTAGAAATGAAATTAACAAAAATGCCTTATGCTGTGCTTTAAATACAGATAATAATAGTCAGATTAACCATACCTAAATTTGTTTTTCTAAAACTTTCACTGATACATACATCATACGGATGATTTCATTTTATGAAAGAATCCTCGGACACGAAAAAATTCATCCTCAGGTCAGTTCAACAGGTAAATAGAACTTACTATGTGAGGCATTTTTCAAGCCAGAAAAAATAGTAAATATAATAAATCATAAACTCTAAACTCAAGCTTAAGGGAGATGAGGGTGCCATAATATAATATGTAAGAACTGGAACATATTAATGTTCTATTAATAAATATATCACCATGAACCCTTCAGCATACACATCCCATGTTTAAATGGAACATATCACATTTTATGCCTTCACAGCAAGCTCAGGTTGATATATTGCACCATTAGGTCAATATTACATATTATTATATAAAACCAAAAGTACACTTATTATAATATAGACCTAGTTTTCTCATATTTGTACTGAGTGCTTTTCTACTTGGATCTGCATTACTGAGTAAAACATCTAAAACTGCCAAGTAAGGAAAAAATCCTATGAAATTTCTGAATTGCCTAACATGGCTGACTGGAGACTTAATAGTGGTGAACATCATCCTTTTTGAGCCCATCTTGGGGAGCTTTTTACAGAAAGGAAGACTGAAGTGTATCAGGGGTCATCTAGCAGGAGAGATTTTTATTAGAGTTTTCAGAAACCTCTGAAATATGCTGCCTTCACCTTTCCAGCCTTGTAGAACAGAGAACAGCAGATCTCATAGCTAATATTCAAACTGAAATTGGACCACATAGATATGAGAAATCAACTTGACATCAAAGGTTATCCATCTTCCCACACTTGCTTTTCTTGCTCAAATCTCAATTCCATAGGTGCTTTTATTTTTTTAGTTCACTTTTTTTGGAATAAGCCAAAAAAAAAAATGCTTCCACACAAGACCCTGTACTTTCCCCCTAACAATTAGATGCATCTGTAAATCCACGTGTGATTCTTTTGTTGTCTCTCAGATGGAGATAAGTCAGCCTATAAGCAGGACTACAAAATACAAATTTAATTTGTCCTGGAAGATATTATAATGTAAGCTGTCATCCTTAAACCAAAACTTTCTTCTAATGTTTGCATCCATGGTTTTTTGATTCCTTTCTTTCTCAGAGACTATTTCCTGAAAAAGCAGAGAGAATATTAAACTAAAATATCCTCTAATAGCAGACATATATATATATATATAAAATATGTACAGAAGTCATATTTGAAAGGTCTCCTTTTCTTATAATTAATGAAAGAAGAAAAATGATTAATCACAATGGGGCAATAATTTCAAAGGTACTTGTAAGAGTATAATCTTAGATCATCTAAAACTAACTTGCAAAAGCCAACTTTATCAAACACTGTGGAGTAATTTTTTTAACTTAGTTTAAAAGCTTCACCTTTAAAAACCTTGGTTTTGGGGGGCTAACATTATGGTGCAGCAAGTTAAACTGCTGCCTGTGGCATGGCATTCCATCTAAACACTGGATCCAGTCCTGGCTCCTCCACTTCCAATCCAGCTCCATGCAACAGCTGGAAAGCAGCAGAAGATGGCCCCAGTGTTTGGGATGCTGCCACCCATATGGGAGACATGGATAGAATCCCATGCTCCTACTTTCTGCCTGGCCCACCTCTGGCCATTGTGACCACCTGGGGAGTGAACAAGTGGATGAAAGATCTGTCTCTGTCTCTTGCATACTCTCTCTGTAACTCTATCAATAAATAAAAATAAATCTTTAAATAAATAAAACTTCAGCTTCTTGCCTGTAGGGTGAAGGAGATACCAACACTAACTAGGCCTACTCCCCAGAGCTGTAAGAGACTTAAATAAAATTATCTGTGTGGAAATGCTTTAAATCGTAAACCACCATCTAAGTGCAAGGATATTTTTATATAGGCACAGAATGTTGAAAAGATAGGATGTGAAGGTTCTTTCTGATTTGAACAAGTGCCTTTTATACTGCCTGTGGGGATTAATTACAGACTTCCCTGTTTCCAAAATATTCACAGAGTTATTTAAATAGTGAGGTTCAAAACTGACTGAAACATAGAGAGTTGATCAAAAGTCCAAAAAGGTTTTCAGCTTCACCTAACTGACCTGGGTCAGGTTCACATCTATGCTTTTGATGCAAGCAGGTAAGTTCTGTGATCATTGGTTAGCATTGCCAAGGTCATGAAATCCTCGCCTCTTTCTTCTTTCCACAGTTATCACAGTCTGGCTATACCAGAAATTTTTTTACTTTGTTTTGTTTTTCACTTGTTTTTCATTTTTATGTATTTATTTAAAAGGCAGGGAGACAGAGGAGACCAACAAACAACTTCCATCTGTTGGTTCACTACCCCAAATTATGGCTATAGCCCCAGACCAGGCCAGGGGCTGGAACAGCCGGAAGCCTGGAACTCAGTCCAGGTCTCCCACGTGAGTGGCAGGAACCCAATCATGGGAGCCATCTGTCTCAGCAGGAAGCTGAGTCAGGAGTCAAAATTGGGTATTAAACCCAGGCCCTGCAATAGGGAATGCAGATATTTTATCCAGTGTCTTCACCATTGGGCCAAATGCCTGCCTCGTATACCAGAAATTTAAAAACATATTCTATTGACCTTCTACACTACATGGGATATCCCTATATTCTTTCCAAATAACTCCCAGGCAAGGGAAAAAGATTAAAAAAAAATCACTAATATTATTGATTGCTTACAATGTCCTAATTACTCTAGATGTATTAATTAATCCTAGGAGCAATGCTAAAAGGTTCATATTATAGCAATCTCCTTTGTATCGTTGAGGCTTAGAATGTTTTATCCATATTAAAATTTTTGGCAGGCTGAGCAGTTTGATCTAAAGGAGATTAAAAGGCCTCAAAAAGGAAGACTCAGGTATAGATCCCTGTAACCTTCATTTGCTTGTCCCCCTCAAGTTCAGGGAGAGACTTTTTCCACAAAGTTCCCTTTATCTGCCTGAAGTCCAGACTCACCAAAGAAGAAGCAATTACCTCTGACCCATTCTCTGAGCTTTCACTAACTGAAGTCAAAGCACAGGGAGGAAGACAAGTCTGTCAACACACCTGGACAGACTTGTCACACATCATTGTCCTCGATTTCAGTCCCAGAGAGAATCATTTACAATTCGTTGCCTGTTCCAGCGGCTCAGCAGACTTTGCACAGGCCACTGTATTTTCTTCAAGCCCCTAGAGCTGCCCTGAAAATCATTCATTAATTTCCTAAAACCTCTCTACCTTCCCCATTGTCCTCCTGTAGAAAAAGGATTATATATAAATTTCTGAATCATACTGGGTCAGTGGGAAATCCCACTCCTGTGGTTTTCCCTCATGCTATGATTTCTTTTCTCCCTTTGCACATTAATACATGATATGCCTTTCCTCCTTTTTAATCTGTGTATTGTCAGTTCATTCCAGCAAACCTTCTCCTTTGCTCAAACAGTGTAGTGGCAAAACTGAAGCACAGACAGGTTAAACAATCCATCCAAGGTCACGTGGACAGTTGGGTTGGGTTTAAACCTCAGGCAATCCATTTATCTTTTGACCTAAACTATCACCCTTTATTGCATACTGTAGAATATTCTACAGAAATGATATTGCTGCTGTTTTGGCTAGTGACCACATGTTAAGTGCTTTACCTTGCTTCAGTGAGGCTGAACAATTTGTCTCTTTAGCTGATGTACTTTTTTTTTTTTATTTGACAGGTAGAGTTACAGAGAGAGAGAGAGAGAGAGAGAGTGAAAGGTCTTCCCTCCGTTGGTTCACCCCCCAAATGGCTGCCTAGGCCGGGGCTGTGCCGATCCAAAGCCAGGAGCCAGGTGCTTCTTCCTGGTCTCCCATGCGGGTGCATGGGCCCAAGGACTTAGGCCATCCTCCACTGCCCTCATGGGCCACAGCAGAGAGCTGGACTGGAAGAGGAGCAAACAGAACTAGAACCCAGCACCCATATGGGGTGCTGGCGCCACAGGCGGAGGATTAACCTAGTGCACCACAGCGCCAGCCCCGCTGATGTACATTTTTAAAGCACAGGCATTATAGCCTATATGATACAAGGTACAGAACAGGTTCAAAAAGGACAAATGACTTGTACAACTTCTCAGAATATATGGCCTAAGTAATTTACTTGGAATTTTAACACAAATCTGTTTGAATCCTGTATCCCATGTTGTTTTAACAGTGTTGTGATGAGCTCCTTTTCACATAGTACCCATAATATTTTCTGTCTTTGGAGTTTAACTCCTTTCTGAGGAGAAAATTCCAGCTGTTCCACCAGATTTTGCAAACACGAGTGTGGGTTTAAACATCCAACTATAGTGCTTATGTTTTTATTGAAGTCAGACAAATCAATCTAACTGGCATAGCCACCATTTTCAGCTCCATAGAAAATTATTTATTCAAGAGTTAGAATTTGGATGCCTAGAGTCCCTTATTTCAGAACCAGGTTTTATGCTTTGACATGCAGGTCTATTACATTATACTTTGACACTTAAAAGACAAAGGAGGACAATATGTGATACCTGGGTGCTTGTTCAAAGGTTGGATTTTTTCTGCTTATAGGAAATAACATTCATTTTGCATTTGTTAAATGTTCTGTTAAAATTGAAAACAAACCACTTAAAAACAAAACAGCTGTGCATAAATGTTACTATTAGATTGGGGAGGCAAGGACAGAAAATCCTACAGTACAGTGCCTTGACTTCACACTACCTTTTCTTCTGCTAGTTGCTACAAAACCAAGAATGGGAAAGAACAGAAACCCTGCCTTCATTGCTCTTAGGGAGGAACAAAGCTCCTTGGTGGTAGTCTGTGCTATCCAAATGAGAACCCTACCCTATGCATTATAAATGTGTGAATTAAAAGCCTCTCATTGGCTAGAAGCATTTTACTAGCACAGGAAAGATGGAAACATTAAGCATATATTCTAAAGCCATTTTTTTTTTAAATAGTTCATTTAATCTTTCTGGGTCCAGTTAAATTTTTCTTGGAGGAATCAATGACCAGATAGGAGAAGTATAAACCAGCTTACTCCAATTGGAAGAGTCCATGAAAATAAACTAAGCAAATGTGGAAAGATTGTTTTTATTTTAGAAACCTGGCAGTATCTGTTGGCTTACTATGACAATAACTGCTTCACCTCACTGGCTATGTTTTTGTTTTTCTGCGGCTGTTTCTGATGTAGCCTGAAATTGTCACTCTCCTTGGCTAACTGCTAAATCACAAGCAACAAAGGAGCTGGCTGTTGTTTTAATTGTCCTAACAAGAGAAGAAGTATGTAAGGGAAAATGCAGGTTTCACTCTATTTTGCCTTACACTTTTGGATCTGGTGTTGTGATTTATAGTGTGACTTATGCTGCATGGAGACTCAGAGCTAAATTATAAAGTCAGTTTTCAGCTTCAACAAATCCTCTCTGGGTCCTGCTGTGTTTCCCTTAATGGCAAGGACTGGTGGATTCCATCTGTAAGGAAGCATGTTTTGCATATGAACTACCACAAGCCAGAAGAGGAGGCAGTTAAAGAAGAACAATCCAACAATCACTTTCCCTTTTGTGTGGGGGAGATTGTTTTTGTTTTCTTTAAACACTGTGGCTGGAAATCAGCAAGTGATTTAGAAAGAAATCTTTTAGATTGTGGATTTGGAAGAATGATTATTTGATGCTTTGTATGCATACACTAGAAAGCAAAATACCATTGCTTAATATAAATAGAACTGAACACTTTAAAGATCTGAACTAATCTGCTTAGATACATCACCCTTCAAAACAGTAGTTTCTTGAGCTGCTGACTTCAGGAATACCCTTTACACTCTTGTTCTAGGTTTGTTTAGCCGGATGTAAACATAAGTTCATCTTGGCTAGGGGAGAGTCCACTGAGAATACATAAGTATTTCAATTTTACTTCAAATTAAAATGGGGGAGGGAATGAAACTTCCGTTGAAAAACACTGAGTTATTGTTCCTTGTATTGACCCACAGGTAGAACAATATTCTTTTTATATTCTATTTTTTTAAACTCAATTTAATCTTCCATCCACTGAGCAGAGTAACAAAAACAGTTATAACTTACTGCCACCTACAGATGGGAGATAAGTCTGAAAACATCTGCTAGTAGCAAGAAAGATGAAGCTGAAATTCACATTAAAGACCCCCAAGTTAGAGAACGCAGATTTTAGAGGTGTTCATTGTAAGAAATGAACACTTCCCTACCATCAGTAATTAGATTGCGCTTGTAGTTTATGAGATTTAAATGAAATTGGAGCTACTGAAAAAGCAGATACTCCGATAATATATTCAAGTCATTTTCTTCTCATAAAAGAAACTAATGGCAGTGAGTTGTGGGTTACTGCAGTCTAAGTTTTATTGGAAGGAGGAAAACCCACAGTCTATGACAAACCTCGCACCAGCCAAGATTTGTAAGAAGTTGCGACCTCTGAGCCCAAAGAGCAAGCCACACTGAGCACAGAGCAAGGCCATTTCCATGTTCTTATTTCCTGAAGCTACACACGAGCAGCTTTCCTTGGCTCATAGCTAGTGCCTCGGATCCCTCTACCACATTTCTCACTGTGTGATTAGCTGAATGTTTCTGTTCTCTACGCAGACTGCATTTCAGTCTATTTGGTCCTTAACTTTCTTTTATAAAGCAAAAGGGTCCATATGACCATATACCACTTAACACTCTTGCTTTTTTGAATACATATTATATTTTTTCCCAATCTAAAATGTCAGTTTGGAAAATATGTAGATGGGGGATATTTGAGGAGACACTGGAGATTGCTATGGTCTGAATGTTGGAGCCCTCTGACCCCGTCAAATTCAGAGGTTGCGACCGACCTAATATTCAATACCTTGAATATTAGGAGTCTTTAGGAGGTAATTAGGTCAGGAGGGCTCCAACTTTGTGATTTGGATTAGTGCCCTTTCCTTACAAACCTGTTTGCCCTTCTACCATCTTTGGAGTAGAAAGCAAGTCCTTTGCCAAACAATCTACTGCAACCTTGATTTTGGATTTTCCAGCCTTCTTTTTTACAGGCAGAGTGGATAGTGAGAGAAGAGAGAGAGAGAGAGAGAGAGAGAGAGAGACAGGTCTTCCTTTTTGCCGTTGGTTCACCCTCCAATGGCCGCCACGGCCAGTGCATTGCGCTGATCCGAAGCCAGGAGCCAGGTGCTTCCCCTGATCTCCCATGCGGGTGCAGGGCCCAAGAACTTGGGCCACCCTCCACTGCACTCCCAGGCCATAGCAGAGAGCTGGCCTGGAAGAGGGGCAACCGGGACAGAATCCGGCGCCCCGGCCGGGACTAGAACCCTGTGTGCCGGCACCGCAAGTCGGAGGATTAGCCTATTGAGCCACAGCACCGGCTTGGATTTTCCAGCCTTCTAAACACTGAGCAATCAATTTCTGTTGTTTTTTAATCACCTAGTTTAAGCTACCTTTTTAAACCACCAGGAACAGACTAAAACAAAGGTAATCCAAGAAGAAAAAAAGATAATGCTAACCACAGGATCACACATAAAATTATTTAATTTCCTGGTTAGATTGTTCTGTCCTATAAAATGGGAATGATAACAGTCAGTACATGCCTTATAAGACTGTTTTATGGATTAAATGCGGCAATACATTTAAGTTGTCCAGTGTAGTTTTAGACACACGGAAAACACTCAGTAATTTATAGTTTTATTAATATGTAATCTAAACAAAACTGATGCTGTGAGAATTGAAATTTCTTGCTCTGCCCATGCTCACACTATGAATATGCATGAACTTGATAAAGAACATCTTAGAAAAAATAGTTTAATTTTTTTAAATTAATTATGTTTCTAAGCATTGTAATATGATTTGTATGCAACTATAATTTAAAATTAGGAGATATTATGTACAAAATGCCCTTGTAAGAGATTTATCTTCATTGTATCTACCTCTTATATTAATGCTGCAAATAAATCCTAGAGTTTAAGAGACTAGAAGAGTTTGGAAAATTTGCTCACAGCCAGTAAGTTCCAGCTTTGAGATCTGAGCCAAGATTTTCATGACTCTAAAACAGGATTTTTCAAATTAAGCACAATGTTTCTCACTAGTTCATGGTACAAATGAGGCTAGAGCCAAATTTTGGGCCCCTAAGCAATTAGCTTAACCAGAAACACTTTTCCTTGCATCACAGTGTGTCTTCCCTTATCTCTGTTTAAGGACTATGCAGGGGTGGACATTGTGGCACAGTGGGTTAAGCTACAACTTGAGATGCTCATATTCCATTTCAGAGTGCTTGGTACTAAGTCCCTACTCCCCATTCTAATGCAGCTTCCTACTAACACACTTGGGAGATAGCAGATGATGGCTCAAATGCTTGAGTCCATGCTACCTATATGGGAGACCAGTATGGCCCAGGCTGAGCATTTCCAGTTAGGGAGTGCATGAGAGAACAGAAGATCTTTATATATATATATATATATATATATATATATATATATATATCACTCTTTATCTTTTTCTCTGTCATTTTACCTTTCAAATTGATAAGTCTCTTTAAAAAATAAATAAATAAAGATGGGTCTGGGGCTGTGATGCAGCCAGTTCAATCCTAGCTGCTCTACTACCAATCTAGCTTTCTCCTTCCTTTTTCCTTCCCTCCCTCTCTAACTCTGCCCTTCAAATAAGTAAGTAATTAACAAATCAGGGTAATGCAAGGTCCTTCTTCTCTAATAAACATTAAAGTTTCTCCAAACTAGTCCTAGGTCCTCTTCTCATTATTTTCTACTTTATTTCTACGAATGATCCCATTCATGTCTGTAACTTCTAATGCCACATATCTGCTGTTGAGGACCTTTTCTACCATTCTTGCTGTATAAGCCAAGTGTCAGCTTCACTTCAATGTCTCAAAGGCGAACATACCTACAGTCTTTCCTCCTCAGTGGATAATAGTACCATCTTCTCATAATCACGAAGTCTGTCTTCAAATATTTATTCATTTATCTAAAAGCCAGAGTTACAGAGAGAGGGAGATTTTTTATTCACTGGTTCACCTCCTAGATGGTCATAATAGTCGAGCTTGGCCAGGCCAAAGCCAGAAGCCAGGAGCTTCATCCTGGTCTCCCACATTGGTGGCAAGGCAGAAGCACTTGGGCCATCTTCCACTGCTTTTCCCAGTCCATTATCAGGGAGCTGGATTGGAAGTGGAGCAGCCAGGACACCAACCAGCACCCATACAGGATACCAATGTTATAGACAGTGGCTTTACCCGCTACGCCACAATGCCAGGCCCAAGAAAGAAGTCCAAAGGTAATCCTAGAAGAGAATCTATCCGTCTGTGCTGGTCCATTTATTCATTACCATACTGAAACACCAGAGAAAGGCTAACTTTAAAAGAGGTTCGTTTAGCTCACAATTGTGATGGTGCAAGGACAAGGCACTGGCATCATCTCAGCTCTCTAGAGGGCCTGATGCATCATGGGAAGAGCATGTATGTGAGGAAAAGCTCACAGCACAAAGCCAGAGAGCCATTCAGGGGGCAGGCTCAATCTTATAACAACTTGCTGTCTTGAGAACTACTTTAATTCTTTGATAGCAGGGCCCTTCAGTGACCTAACAACCTCCTATTAGATCTCACCTCTTAAAGGGCCTACCATCCCACTAACAAGCCTCCAACACATGAAAATTTGGGAGACAAACTACATACAAACCATAGAACCCTCTTTGTTTCACTCCTGCTGCAATCAAGCAGTAAGTCATTTCATTCAACAACCGTAGGATATCAAAATCATTGTATAGAAAAAGCCCGTACCTCTCCCTCTACTTCCAGGAGCCAAGTTCAGGTCTCTATCTTCTCTTACCATAACTACTGCAACAGCTTCTAACTAGTCTCCCTGACTCCCAACCTCTCTGTTATCATGCATTCTCCAACCAGTTGCCTATGTAGCCTTTAAAAACTATAGTCCAATAATAGTCCTCCTTTTTAACACTCTTCAGTGGTTTTTGAATACACTTAGAATTGATTATAAACTCCTTATCCTGTAAAGCCCTGCTCCGCCCATGTCCAAACCTCCAACAGCACTTCAAGTCAACCCTGCTTACTCACTATGGCTTTTTTAGTTTCTTTTTTTTTTTTTTTTTTTTTTTTTTTTTTTGTGACAGGCAGAGTGGACAGTGAGAGAGAGAGACAGAGAGAAAGGTCTTCCTTTGCCGTTGGTTCACCCTCCAATGGCCGCCGCAGTTGGCGCACTGAGACCGGCGCACTGCACTGATGGCAGGAGCCAGGTGCTTCTCCTGGTCTCCCATGGGGTGCAGGGCCCAAGCACTTGGGCCATCCTCCACTGCACTCCCTGGCCACAGCAGAGAGCTGGCCTGGAAGAGGGGCAACCGGGACAGAATCCGGTGCCCCGACCGGGACTAGAACCCGGTGTGCCGGCGCCGCAAGGCAGAGGATTAGCCTAGTGAGCCTCGGCGCCGGCTGGCTTTTTTACAGTTTCTACGATAAAGCAAGTCCATAGATATCTGAAACAACCTTTCTACCTGCTGATCCTTGTGATTGTATGCTTCACACAGCTCCTTCTCAGGAGGATCTTTTGTTCAGTCTCAGCTTAGAACTTACCTTCTTAATGAAATTCTTCGAAAATAATGTCTTAACTTGTTCTTGCTACTATAACAAAATAACAGAGACTAGGTAATGTATAAACTATAGAAATGTGTTTCTTACAGTTCTGGAGGATAGGACATCCAAGATCATGGCACCAACATTTGGCGTCTCTTAAGAGGCACTTCCTACATCCTCACAAGGAAGAATGGATGGAAAGGCAAAAGAGCCTAACTAATTATCTCTAGCCTTTTATAAGGTATTCATGCAATCTATTGACAGATCCCTAATGGCCCAATCACCTCCTGGTAATTCTGTTGCATCAAGGACTAAGTTTCAAAATGAATTTTGGGCACAACACAATTATTCAAATCACCGCAAATCCCATCCAATATTCACCCCTCCCCCAAACTATGAGCATTATTATATCCCTTCACCAGATTTTCTTCCTCTGGTACCCTTCACAATCTGTATTTATATTGTTATTTCTTGTTTTACTTGTATGTGTACACACACACACACACACACACAATGATATACACACAAGTAGGCTGCTAGCTTTATAGGGATGGATCCATACCTGTTTTATTCATGATTTATTCCCAATCCTTAACATAGGCCTTGAGTGCTATCAAGAAATACTTGTTGACTGCATAAATAAATTAGTTATACTAGTTGACTGAGACTATAGATTTGATTCACAACACTAGCATATTTGATTGGCTGTTAGCTGTGGTCATATGTCATTAATCTACAAACATCTTGAAAAGTCTTATCTTTGATTTAAGGAGAAACAAGCAAGAGGATAAGTATAGGTCATTTCAAAGTCTTTGCTAGTCGAAAATGAAGCTAAATTCATGTCTGTTAGTAAGTTGCACTGAATCATGTCTCCATATATCATAATTAGACTTTACAGTAAATGAAAGTCATGGCTATAATGTTTTTCAATTGATTTTATTTCTTAAAACTAGGACTTTTTGATAGAAATTTGAGCATTAATGCTAGCTTTCATATATTTACTTTGCTGATAGCAAGATTTTTTTTCCTAAGAAACAACACTGTACTAGAGTTTCTAGTTAATTCAGAGACTATAATCACTTATAGATGTATCTTATATTTGCACACATAAGACACTTTTTAATATCTTATAGAATAAATATTGTACAGTCAGATGTTGTGGCACAGTGGGTTAAGAAGCAGCTTGGGAATGCCGATATGCCATATCAGAGTGCCTGGGATTAACTCTCACCTCTGCCTTCTGATCCAACTTCCTGCTAATTTACCTGGGAGGCAGAGATGATGGCTCAAGTACTTGAGTTCTCTCTACCCAGGTAAGAGACATGGATAGAATTCTTGGCTCCTAGCTTCAGCCTGTCCCAGCCCTGACTGCTGCAGGCTTTTGGAAAGTGAACCATTCTATAGAAGATTCTCTCTCTCTCTCTCTCTCTCTCTCTCTCTCTCTCTCTCTCTCTCTCTCTTTCTCTCTCTTTCTCTCTCTTTCTTTATCTCCCCCTCCTCTTCCCCTTCCTCCCTCTCCTTCTCTCTCTTCTCTGTCCTCTCAGACACTCTGCCTTTCAAATAACTAAAAGTAAATAAATAAACATTAAAAATATTGTAAAGAAAGCAATTAGATAATATACACAAAGATTTTTCTTTAATACATTTTAAGCAAAAAATAATTTACCAATTATTATTTGTGATAATGAATTTTAATTTGCTGAACCTTGAGAAATAATTTTGTGCATGTCATGTAGCTCTCATCCTGTCAGCACTTATTGAATGTCTATTATTTAATAAAATAAAGAGACAATTGGTCCTCATTATTCATGGAGTCCATGTTTGTAAACTCCACTATTCACTAAAATATGTCTGTAACCCCATAATCAATACTGGCAGTAGTTTTGCAATTACTTGAGGTCATTCACAGATATGTGCAGAGTGGTGAAAAATTTTAGTTGCATTAGCTTGTAGCAAAGAAGGTCAGAGTCTGTCCTCTTGTTTTAGCTCTCATGCTGTAAATGTGTCCTTTTTGCAGTCTACTTAGTGTCTTTAATTTTCCTTTTGGTCAGTGATCTCACTGTTTAAAATTTCCCACAAGTGTAGTGTTGAAGTGCTGTCTAGTGTTCTTAAGTGCAAGAAGATTGTGATATGTTTTACAGAGAAAATTCATGAGTTACATCATTGCATTCAGATGTGAGTGTTAATGCTGTTGGCCTGTGTTCAGTGTTAATGGATCAAGAATATGGTATACCTAGAAAAAGGAAGTGTAAATTTACCCATCTGTACATCAAGCCACTCCAGAAATTGCTAAAGAAATATCTATAGTCTGTGATAATACTATGGAAGATTCAAAAGTGGCTAAATTTGTGGATTCATGACATGGTGACTGATTTTAAAAAGGCATCATGGAGAGCATTGTTGGAAAGCTAAAAAGCAAAAAAATTTAGCCACATTACTCCAAGATCAAGAAGATATTAAGATATGCTGAGTGGCATATGCATTCCAAAAAGCAAAATACGTGGAAAAAGTCATACTTGCAGGCAAGGCAAGTTTGGCAGATCAGAAGGAAGATGGGTATGTTAATTAACTTGATTTCAACATTCCATAATGCAGATACATCTGAAAATATCACAATCTATCTCATAAATATATATAGTATTTACTAATTGAAACTAATATTCATATAATATATAAAGAACTTTTAAAATAGCCACCTCAAATGTTGTTCAGGAAGAGGGTTATGAGGAAGAACAGATTTTCAACACTGATGAGGTTAATTTGTTTTATAAGGACAGTGACGAATGAACCTACACAAGTCAAATGACAATTTGGTTGATGATAATGTTGTAACAGATTCACAGGAATCTAAGCCTGTATTCCTCCTAGGAGTAATGGTTCCATGTTCCGGAACTGTTGCTTACTCCAACTTTACAGAACTTAAGTCCCGGGAGTAATGAGAATAATTGTATGTCTCCAGGAGGTCATAGTCTAGTGGGTAAGAGGTATATCAATGGACAGTTATATAAATGTCATCTACTGTGTACACAATATATATTTATTAAATTAATGAATAAATGAGAGACTAAAATGGAAAATGGAAGAAATCTGTATGCAATGTAAGCAATAAGAGACACCCATCCTAACCTAAGAACGGGAACTGAGAATACCTTCCTAGAGGACGAGACTACTGAATTATTTGTCTATTAAAACAAGTGATCCAAAGAAAGATGCTACATGCATGAGAAGGTAATCTAGAAAGTGTGCTAGAACACACAGGATACTTGGAGGACAGTGATAAGAGTTGAGACGGACAAAGCATCAGGGGCCAGAATAGTGAGTTTAACTTTTCTGCTAAATGTGATGGGCACACACTTATGTAGAACATAAGCGGTCCTTATCCTCATATTTTCCCCTAACAGAAGTGTGTATACCTGTGTCTGATCTGAAAAATATCCAGGAATGAGTCACTGATTAAATTATGTAGATAATTATGGAATGTTATTACATGTCCAGATATAGAATGACTGCCTTTTAATAAAAGATTGATTTGTTTATTTGAAAGGCAGAGTTACAGAGAGAGAAGAGACAGAAAGAGAGCTCTTCTATCTGCTGGTTCAGTCCCCAAATGGCTACACAAAAGCCAACAGCCTGGAACTCCATCTTGGTTGGGTCTCTCACATGGGTGGCAGGGGCCCAAACACTCAGACCACCTTCCCAGGAACATTAGCAGAGAGCAGGGTCAGAAGCAGAGGAGCCCAGAACTTGAAACAGCACTCGTGTGGAATGATGGTGTGGCAGGCGGTAGCTTGGCCCTTTGCAGTGCAATGCCAGCCCCGAAAGCCTGCTTCTTTAAGTCAGCAAACAACCTAAACTTAATCTCTTGAATGTTATCCATAGTTGTCCTTGTTCTCAAACTATGTTAATAAAATGATCTTGATTGGAAGCTTGATTCAAATTAGTGTTTTTTTAGAAAAAGTAGTTCAAGAGAAATGGAAACGGAGAGGGAAGGAATAGAGGAGGAAAAGGGAGAGATGTTTGTTCTTAAAACAAAGCATTGTTTTCTTTCAAGTTGTCTGATCAGCACCTCGTTGAGGAGCCACCTCCTCGTGGTGTCTGTCATTAGCTTGCTACTGAAGGCAGATGTCAGTGTGGCTGACATTTTAAGGGGCAGCTACATGACAGAGGAAAAGGCATTCGTCTCACATTTCTGAGAGACAAAGAAATGGAGAAGCGTGTTCTCCTCCACTGCACAAAAGGCAAAGAGAAGTGCACATGCTACGAGGAAGAGATTGAGATTGAGAATTCATCTTTTGGGAGAAGAGCAGGGGAAAAGGCATATCCATCTTCACACAATGGCAGCTTCTACAAAGAAATGACAGAGCACAAGTGTTCTATGCAGCCAAGTATGATTAATAATGAAAGGAAAAGCCAGGAAGCTCTAACCAGTATAAAGCAAGATGTTTTCATTTTCCTTTAGTCTTTGGGCTGTGTACATGTGTTTAACATGTTTTAATCAAACGCTTGATGCATTTTTTGCCTCATTTAGTTCAGTGCATTTTTACTCATAAGTCAGTAGTACTGTATTTAAAATTCCATCTTAATAAAAGCACAGCAGATTTATATTAACAAGAAAAGCAGCTTCAAATAAACCTTCTTCATAAGACTTACTACTAAAAATCTTGCTATATTGGCCTAAATAACAACTAACATATGTCACAACCCTCAGTATGAAACAGCTGTTTTCCCAGCAATGATTTAATAGAAAGGAGCCATCTAATCAATCTCATGAAACAGAAGAGTGCAACCTAAAACATAATCAAGGACAGCTTTCTGTCAGAGGGCATTTTTTTCTAATTGTGTATTATGCCATTATGACAATATTCCTTCTTTTTATATAAGCATTTAACATCTTTACCACTGACTGTGCTGATGTTTGAGAAAGTAAGTAGGGAAAGACGAGAGCTTGCAGCTTTGAATTACATCAAGCAAATCTCAAAGTGCTAGGACGGGATACATAGGCTGATTGTGCATGTACACACATTAATAAGTAAATTATTGAATTTTTTAACTAGAAAAGAACTTTTGCTATAAAAGATATCATTTCTCCTTCAGAAAATTTAATATAAGTAAAACAAAATATAGGCTAGTACTAGTAATTATCATTATTAAAAGAATGATAGAAAATAATTTTATTCTTAAAATGGCATACATTTATTGAACACTTCTTAGTGTTTCTAATGCATGTTTCTTTAATTTCCCAACAACACTTTGAAATAAGAATTACTTATTATCTCTATTCTTTTAGCCCAGGAAACTGAGATATGGAAAGATTGAGTGTTTTTTTTTTGACAGGCAGAGTGGACAGTGAGAGAGAGAGACAGAGAGAAAGGTCTTTCTTTGCCGTTGGTTCACCCTCCAATGGCCACTGCCGCCGACACACTGCGGCCAGTGTACCGCGCTGATCCGAAGGCAGGAGCCAGGTGCTTATCCTGGTCTCCCTTGGGGTGCAGGGCCCAAGCACTTGGGCCATCCTCCACTGCACTTCCTGGCCACAGCAGAAAGCTGGCCTGGAAGAGGGGCAACCGGGACAGAATCCAGCGCCCTGACCGGGACTAGAACTCGGTGTGCCAGCGCTGCAAGGTGGAGGATTAGCCTATTGAGCCGTGGCGCCGGCCCAAGATTGAATATTTTTACCAAAGGTACACCAACTAGGAAATTTGGGAACTGAAATTTAGAGGCAGCTTGGTTCTATAGATAAGCTCTCAGTTACTTAAATACATTAATTTTATTATGACATCTTGTTCAGACTCCATATATTTTCCTTTAAAATTATGTTGCATAACCACCATCACCTTTGCCTTATAAGATAAAGATGTCTTAAATCATAAATTTGTGTCTCATGGTTTTAATAAAATGTTGCCTTTGGGATTTACTTAGTATTCTATCATATATATTTTGACCCAGTACTCTTTAAGTTCTGTTGCTTTAAATTTTCTAAAAAAACTTTATTCTGAAAAGTGGAGACTTCTGACTAGTTCCCTAATAACCAAAAGGAATAATAACACATATAATTAGACTATATTCTGAATTTTATACAAAACTCTTTATTCAATGCACTTTATCATGTTTCCTACGTTATTGAGGTAGTGTTCACTTGTAAGAAACAGCTCCCCTTAGCTGATGTATCAACTCAAAAACAAGCAAGCAAACACATAAATTGTAGCTAAGATCTTATAGACAAAATAGAGTGGATCTAATGAAAAGTAAATGAGATAACCAGGAAGAACATTATAAGTATTAATCTTATACTAAAGATTTAAGAATAATTAATATGTTTATTTAACAAAAACAAAGTTCAATAAAGAACTACTATTTTCTATAAAATTAACTTTGTATTTACTTACCATAACAATCCACTCAGATAAGTTGAACATCTAGTCCAGATTTTTGATGTTACATTGAGACATACTATAGTACATAACCAAATCAGTGCAATGAAAAGTCCTAAGTTGTGTGCTGAGCATCTGTGCAATGACTTTCAACAGAAGTGTTCAGCTGAACCTCTGATTATTTTAATCCAGGCCCAACTCTACCAGTTAACACCTTGGGCAAGTATGTCAGAGTTCTGAGCAAGAGTTTTCATTTGATGGTCCCTTCCATTTGTGGAACTCTACATTTCTAGGATTACCTACCCTTAAAGTTTAAATTATAAAGAACACTGAACAGTTGGCAGGCAGCAAACACAAAGTCAAAGGCTAAAGGTTTTACACCTAGGTTTGCTTGTAAAGGGCAGATGGGGCAGATACTTGCAAAGCCATTAGAGAACCATCTAACTGACCAGTTACGTTTTGAGTTGAGCTGGCATTTACTCACATGAAACAGTTCACCTTACTGGATATGTCAATTCAGAAAATCAGCTTGAACAAATGCTATGAAGGAATTCAACATCCAGTTCAGTCAAAGAAGTCAAACCAAACTGGTTTGTGGACACAGCCTGAGACACAAGGGCTTCTTACTTTGCCTATCCAATTATATCCACAATTCTTCATGCAATTTCACTTGCATTGGTTTATTAACCACAAATTCACACTTAAGCCAGTTATTTCATTTCTTTGCAATGTTCAATAATTTAGAATTTTGTATTTTTTTGTGTATGAGTGGTGAGGGGCAAGTGGATGGTGTAAGTTCAGATGAATTGCTCTGAGTCTTTTTGCCATTAGTCTTTCTCAACTTTTGATCTTTCCTTAAAACTGCTTGCCTACATAGACATATAATATTAATTTATATCATTGGTTTATGAAAATAGTGATTTGCTTCCATATAACTAAAATATGACATGGGCAATGTACTAGGATGTTCATGCTTTTGATATGTAAATTTAGTTCTTTCAAAATTCTTGTTGCACTCTTGAAAAATTGCAGAGAGTTAATGTAAAATGTTCTTATCACAAAATGATAAGTATGTGAGGTAATGCATATGTTAATTCACTAGAATTAGTCATTCTGCAATATATATACACATGTATATACTGCAAAACATCATGCTGTACAGCAGAAAATACATAAAATTTTATCTGTGAATTCAACTTTGTTAATTAGAAAAAATTTTAAAAACCAAATAAAATACTTATATTACTAGCAGACTTAAATATGTCATCCACTAACACAGTCTGCTAAATGAACTGACAGTCTCAATCTTTGATATATATTAAAGCAAGAATTCTTATTTTTCTCTCTTTCTATATATGAGAACACATAAAAATCTAATTTTTGCCATATGTGGCTAAGAACTAGATGCACTGCTTTATAATTTGCTGTAAATTGTTTCCCCTTTCAGCTTTTTTTATTGCTTATTTGTTGAATTAGCCAGAATTATTTTGGCTGCAAGGGACAGAAACCCAACAAAACTAGTTTAAAAGAAAAAAAGAGTGATTGTCTCTTATTAGAAAGTCTAAGGCTTCAGGCAGGGTCAGGTCCTGTGCTCTGCAAGCCTCTCAGCTTTATTCTGTTTTTCTTTCTAGCTTCATTCTGCAGGTTTTTGTCCAACTTGCTAGAAAAGAAGGCTGTTGGTATTCCAACTACAGTCTTCACAGCATGTGGTGCAGGGCCCAGAAAAAGCGTCTCTTCCTGCATCCACTTACCAAATCTTAGGGAAGCCTCTTATTGAATATTATTATGACCAAGGTAGATCTGACCTACCAGCCTGGATTGGCACCACATAAAGGAAAGAACGTGGGTGGGCAAGAACAACACAGCTAGCATGTAAGAACAGAATAATGATTTGGTTGGGTCATTCCCGAGAATACAAAATGCTGAGAGAAATTAGAGCAATGCCTCCTGAGAAGTAGTAGAAAAGAGCACCCTATCAAAATAAGAACAGTATGAGCCTGAATCACTTTAAGTCTATTTCTTTAAAACAAAACAACATTTTGGCTTAATGCATAAATTTAATTAAGTCTTTGGATTCAGTTTTAATTGTGCAAGATCACTCATAATTTGATTATATGCTTATCAAGAAAAGCTTACCTTGCTTTAATTCATACTTATAATGTTAAGTTCAAAGTCACACATCAGTGTATATCTTCAGAGATATCTTCATACTGCCAATGCACAATAAGGCTGGGCGAAATATATTCTGACTCTATGATGTAAGTTACTTCACTTGGTAGTTTTGCACATGAGATCAAACAATGGAACTCAATTATTATTTATAATAATTAGTACTCACTTAATAATTATTAGAATAATTAGTCCCAAATGTATGTATAAGATCATTAGTAGCTACTTAAGTAACTGAACTCTATATTCGATACCATCGCTCCAGAAAATATTCCTATTTGGAGATAATTTCATATTCTTGTCTTCCTGTTGTTTTCGTTATATGTTTCAACTAATGTATACATTCCATTGGTATATTTTTATATTAAATGACACCAATTATGGAAAATAATACTAGTTTAAATATTTTTCATGAAAACTCTCTTTTTAAAATTTGTGAACCCGGAATAAAGCCATTTTGTCTTATGCTTCCTTTTGTCAAAACTGACTCTGATACACATTACTATCCCCAATAATATGGCCATCATCTCTAACTGCAATATTTCTTAACCTAAAACACTAAAAAATTAATGGGATTGATGGAGATTTTCATGCATTTTTATCATAACTATGAAAAATTTCACAAATTTGGTGCCCCTCTTAATCTCACTCCTCTAGTACCCCTTAAAGTGCAACTTTGAAGGAGTACTTTTAGAGATACTGAGCTTGAAAGCGCTTTTGAAATATTTCATTTCTGAGCTGAGTCAAAAATAGGCATGTTTGTTGAAAAAAAATCCCCTCACAAAGAAGCTTGTCTGGGAAAGTATTCTTCAAAACTGTAGACGTTTCTTTCAGAAAGCCTCTGTTCCAATTCATGGAGCTTATTGTTCTGATCTCAGAGCTCAGTCCCCGCAGCTTGAATTTCTTTTCAAAATTGTTTAATGACTTTTAAGAACGTGTTTCTTGCTAAGTCGTGTGAGCTTCTGGTGTCAATGTTTGCCTTTTGATTTCTGTTATTTAGTTCCCTTTTGTGCTCTCAACCCTTGATAAAACAAGGGCTAGCACTGTCCAGCTCTTTGTAAAATATGTGCTCATCCAGCTCAGAACCCTTGAGTACACATGTGTGACATAGCCATTAGGTTTTTCCTCATCTAACCCACTTGCTTAGCTTGTCAAATATTTTTATGTATCTAACTTATTCTGCTATGGTTTTGGATAATATAGATATATTAACTCACAAAAGGTACATATTTGATGAACTAAGTCATATTTGACACGTTGAAGAGAAATTTTGGCAATCACATATAGACTGCATTTGCATGTACTCTTTCAGCCAAGATAATTAAATAACATTTCAGTATTGCTATCATCTTTAAGTTAGCTTTATTTTCTTTAAGAAAATAAGCTTTGTTTCCTTCACGGCCAAGTGTGGCTTCTCCAGGGTGGTTGATCAGACTGATCAATGATATATTTAAATGTTAATACCAGAGAAGTCATTGAGGCACAGCAGGTTAAGTTGTTGCTTGGGATGCCCAAACCCCATATCATAAGTGCTTGGGTTGGAGTCTCACCTCTTCTTCCAATCCAGTTTCCTGTTAATGCACCTGGGAGACAGCATATTACAGCCAAAATACTTGGGTTCTTGCCACCAATGCGGGAGACCCAGATGGAGTCCCCCATTCTTGTCTTTGGCCTGGCCTTTGCAAATTTGGGAAATAAACCAGGGGATGGAAGACCTCTCCCTCTTTCTCTCTGTGTTACTCTTTATTACACAAATATTTTATTAAAATGAAAAAAGGTTAATATCATTTGATTCCAATCAGAATTCAGTAACAATTCTGCAAAGTTCTGTTTTCTTAGAGCCTGAAACACATTCTTATGTAAGAATGTAAGAACCAGTTACTTTAACTGTATTTCATGGCAGTAGCAGATTCTACTCCAAGCATAGCAAGCTCATTGTGGTTGGGTCAGCATCACCACTACAACTAGGCAAGCAAGTGGGTGACATTGTCTAATGAATTGAGTCTCTCATTTCCCTTCTCTTCAAAATTTCATCTGCAGCTGTGCAGAGTTCAGAAAGCTAATTTTTTTTTTGGTTTGTCTTAGGTTAACAGATTAATTTAAAGTATAAATGTGTATGAATGATTTATCAGATTGCTACTTCATTACTTTATAGTGATGGATATAATTCTAATTAGATAGTAACACTTATCACCTAGTCAGGGCATCCTCTTCCCAGTATTGATACAATGGATTCTTGTTTAAATTCAGAAAGTACTGTCCCTGCTGCTGTAACAAAACAAATTGAGTACTTTATAAGTGCTGGAGACCAGCTCCAGCCAGTCCAGGGGCCCCAAGGTATGAGAAGAAGAAATGAGAGTCACTCACAGCAAGGGTGATGGCATGGCTCTGGCTTTTGAGCACCAGACTTTATTTTTATATTATAAGCCACATAATGATTTTTTCTTCCGGTCCATTTTTTGTAATTACAATTTTTTTTTATTTTCAAGGGCATACTCAGAGCATGGGTAACAATCAAAGACAGGTGCAAGATAACAGGCTGCCCACAGAAGCCAAGGCCTCATGTGCTGCTGAACTATGCAGAAATTGGCTACACAAGCTAGAATAGTACCTTCCTAATCTAATCTTTACTAGAAGCCCCAAGTTCAAAGCAGACCCTTTTTAAAATGTATCCCCTCTTTGTAATTTTTTCTGTAATTCTTTAATTTCGTGATTGCACTTAT
The DNA here is from genome assembly GCF_033115175.1 of Lepus europaeus. Lineage (NCBI taxonomy): Eukaryota > Metazoa > Chordata > Mammalia > Lagomorpha > Leporidae > Lepus > Lepus europaeus. The sequence continues at coordinate 61,219,440 of NC_084829.1, read as the reverse complement.
TTAAAGGTTCACTTGGCTCTATTCTACAGTTTTGACATCCTAACAATTGCAGTATTTGTAGCATATAGTGAATTAAAGCTTTATTAACATTTGTCTTTATTCTAGTGGGAAGTATATACCAGAGAGCCTGTTGCCTTTTAATTCTTTTCCACAAACAGCTCAACCTTGCGTAAGGCATTAACCCTTTCTTCTACACTAACATTCTACTTGATTAAAATTCTACAAGGCAATGGACATTTTGGAGGTTATGAGACTAAGTCTTCTTCCATAAAATTAGGAATACAACAATCATTAGCAGGACCACCAGGAAGCTCCAGCTTGCTTATGCAGAGTGTAGTTCCCATCAAACCTAAAACCACCAAGAGGACCGCAGCTGTCCTTCTCATGCCTTGCTGAGACAGACCTTCTGCTGTGACCTTGTCAGCCAGCTGAAATTGCCTTGGCTTCGTCATATAAGCAATAGAAAATGGGCAGTTTATAAACAATAGAAATTTATTCCTCAAAGATCTGGAATCAAAGAGGAATACATTGGCAGATTCGATGTCTGGTGAGGGTCTATTCCTGAAAGATAGCACAATCCAGATATCCTCCTAGGCAAAGGGTGATCATTTATAGCAAAAAAAAAAAAAAAAAAAAAAGGAGGGGCCTAAGCTTATTCCCTATAGACCTTTTGTAAGCCAGCAATGAATTCATGAGGACAGAGTGCTTTTGACTTAATCACTTCCCCCAAAGACTCTACTTCTTAATACCACTGCATTGGGGATTAAGCTTCATTACATAAAATTGAGGGAACATTCAGACCATAGCAAGTGGTTTATGAATATGTAAATTTGCAAAAAAAGCAAATTAAATGGCATGGAGATTATTGTATCCAAGCTGAGACCTTGTCTGGTTCTGCAAACTGACACCATTTGCAGCCTCTTGTGTAAGGCTTTAAGTTTACCCATGCCCTCTGAGTGAGTCAGAACACTGATAGCTCTTTTTCAGTGGGACTTGGAATTAAGTTGTAAGCTTGGGCATGTAGAACAGTGGCATAATCCATTCACAGGCCTTTGAATAGTAGTCTTTCAGGTTCCAGGTTCTCAAACAGCTCTCAAATGAAGCATTCAGGAAAACACCCTAGGGACATTCACTATGTTTAAGCCATAGGACTCTCTAAGTCTATATGTCTCCAGTTATCAGGTTCAGTGTTCTGCCTTTCCCTTAGCCTACTTAGTTTTTTTGAATGTTCTTTGACTCCAAGGAGGCTTTCAAGAAGAGAATACTCACACTCTCAATTTGGGATAACTCAATGGAGGCTTAATAAAAGGACTATTTACAAATATACAACCAGGTTATAGGGGAACCATAAGGACAGTAAGGACAGAGACATTACTCACAGGCCAAAAGCAGTTAGGGATGTGTCAGTTCTTTGGATCCATAAGGAAAGAATTGAGAGTGAAAAGAGGGTGGGCAGGCATTTGGCTCCAAGGTTAAGATGCTGCTTGTGATGCCTACATCAAATATCAGAGTCCCCAGATCCAAGTCTCAGATCTGCTTCCAATTCCAGCTTCTGGCTAATGTGTGCTCTAGGAGGCAGCAGGTGGTGGTTCTAGTTGGTTCCCTGTGACCCATGTGGGAGACCTAGATTAGGTTCTGGATTCCTGGTTTTGGCCTCCCCGATGCCAACTGTTGTTGTAAGCAGTTGAGGAGTGAGCTAGCAGATGGAAGATATCTCTCTGTCTCTCTCTCTCTTTCTTTCTAAACTTTCAAATAAAATGAAAATAAATAAATAATAAAGTCAAAGTGGATAAGATTTATTTACTCGATAGTTTAATGCCACCCACAAAGAAGGGAGCTAGGGAACAAATACCCTGACTTTTCCTCCTCCTTGATTTCAATTTGACTATGAGGCCTCTCCATAAAGTGAAATTGATGTAACTCAGTGCAAGTAAACTTTCATGGTAAAGAGAGTGATGGATAAGGAGAGATTGGATCAGGAGAGGAAAATATGAAGTATCCAGTAAAATTCATTTATCATTCAGTAAAATATATTGGTCTAGATTTCTTTCTTTCATATTCCCCACCACAAGGAAGAATTCTGGAAATTATAGTACATCTTTCTTTTCACTAAGAGGCAAGGTCAGTGGAGGCAGACATTTGGCCTAGCAATTAATATGCCAGCATCCCACATCACGGTGCCTGGATTTGATACTTGGCATGGGCTTCTAACTCCTCCTTTCTGCTGATGCAGTTTATGGAAGACAGTGGTGATGGCTCAAGTGATTGGGATCCTGCCCCTCACATAGAAGACCTGGATGAGGATCCCAGCTCCCAGCTTCAGCCCGACCCAGTCCAGGTTATTGTAGGCGTTTAGTGAGTAACCTAGCTACTGGAAGTGCTCTCTCTCTCTATCCCTCTCCCTGTCCCTTTCCCTTTCCCTTCCTCACTCCATCTCCCTGTCCCCTTCTCTGCCCTCTCCCTCTCTCCTCCCTCCCCTCTCAAATGTTTTTTTCAAAACTGAGAATAGTAGAGAATTTTGGATCTCAGTACCCTTGATATGGTTAGCAATCACCCTAGTCCCACTCCCACTCCTAGTTAGGGTTAAGATTTTATGTGTCTATTTTTCTCACTTCTTAAGTACAATTCTCCTTTGAACTTATACAATGGCCTAATATACAGTAATTGCTCAAAAATGCTTGCTAAACTGAACTGATTATTTTATCCCATTGCCACCCTTCACTAATACTCTCATACTGGATAGTTTCTCTCTTAGGGGCAGTCTCTGGAGACTCACTCATCTTTCTTTGTCAGCAGTGTTCCCTTTTCAGTATTCTTTCCAGATCTTCAGAAATGTCAGATATCCCTTATCAATATACCATCACTTGCCTTCATTTAACATATCCTCACGACATGTTCCAATTTCCCAGTTTGCAACTTATTTTCCATTGATTTCATTTTAGATTGCTTTCTGGTGACATGTAGGAAGACACCTGAATCTCATCAATAACATGTCTTCAAATTCCATTTTAGTGTCGGTTACTTCGGGGAAGATTTCCTGCAGACTGTTAATAACATCAAAAGTTTATTGATGTTCTTAGTATCAAATTCAAAAGAATGACCTTGAATTCATATGATTTCTGGCACATAAGCAGTTCTCAGTTTGACAGATAAATAAAAAACAATTGAATATGTGAGAGTATGCATGAATAAATGAGTGCATCCTTGGCATTAATCTAAGAATTGTCTCTCACAGATCATGCCTGAACTTCACCTACTTAAGAGCAGTCAAGGGTAGGATAAGAAGAAACATGGGACTAGGCTATGCACAGTAAGCCTGGGCTACAGAAGTGACTGTTTCCAAGTCTAGAGGAACTGCCTGTAGAATAAAACAGTATTATGAAAGCTATAGGGAGATATAAACAACAATGACCCAGAGATGCGATCAATATCAGGCTTGCAGGGATTTCTGTGCATCTAACAAAGAACAGCAACATGGAATTCTGAAATAAGTGCCAGCGAGTATGTGTTTTTTGCCAGGATTCCTGTCAGACAGTAGCAGGTATGTGGACAGACTTTCATTCCAGGACTGTGATGAATAATGTGAAGCCCCCATTCTAGCATGCCAAATAGGTTCCTGAGCAGGCTCTTTCAACAATTTTGAAATTAAAAATAAGGCAGAAGAACAATTATTAGCCTGAAAGTTCAGAACCAAAATGCAAGAATATCATGAAAGAAGACGTTGCCTCTGGCTTTACAGATGGTTGGAGTTTGACTGTTCAGAGGATAGGGGAAGGCACTCCAGGCAGCATGAATCAAGCTGCCTGTATTCCAGATCCTGACTATGAGACCATAAAGAAATTAAATCTCAATTCTTCCATTTCTTCATGAAGTAGAGAGCATAAAAATAGCTATGCCATAGTATTCTTACTAGGATTATAGAAAAAAGTTAACCAAGTTAACCTGCCAAAAGTACATGTGTTCATCAGCTCAGTGTGCCATAACAAAATGCCACAGACTAAATAGTTTAAACAACAGAAATTTATTTTCTTCTAGTTCTATAGGATAAAAATCCAAGATCAAGGTGTTGGCATACTTGGTTTCTCCTGAGACCTCTTCCCTAGCACGCAGATGGCTACTTTGTGTCTTCACATGGGCTTTCCTCTGTATGTATACATCCATCCTGTCTGTTTTTGTGTGGACAGAATTTCTCCCCTATCCCCACTTTTCAAATTTCCTTACAAGACACAAGTCAGATTTGGTTAGGGCCTACCCTAATGGTTTCTCTCTAATTTAATCACCACTTCAGTATCCCTATCTAAGAATACAGTTACCTTCTGAGGTACAGGGGGTTAGGGCTTCCACCTATGAATTTTGGAGCTGGGGAATAGAGCTTAGCCTATACAGTAGGCACTCAGTGCATGCGAATGTTCTCTATAAGGTTATGAAATCCAGAAAGTATGGATGAGGGCACTGCTATGCATTCATTTATTCATTTGTTCCATGTTGAGAGCAGGCTGTATAGCAGACACTGTTCTAAGCTCAGGAAATACAGCAATGAGCAAGGCAAAAAAGTTCTTGCTTCAGGTACCTTCCACCCCAAGCGATCAGCTGGGAAAGGAAAGTCAGATAAACTATTGAACAACCATTTATATTACATTAAGGTAAAACTTCATGAACACAGGTAATAGAATGTAAGATTAAATATGATCTAAGTATAAGTCCATTTTTATTTATTTATTTATTTATTTATTTATTTATTTTTGACAGGCAGAGTGGATAGTGACAGAGAGAGACAGAGAGAAAGGTCTTCCTTTTTGCCGCTGGTTCACCCTCCAATGGCTGCTGCGGCTGGCGCATCTCGCTGATCCGAAGCCAGGAGCCAGGTGCTTCTCCTGGTCTCCCATGCAGGTGCAGGGCCCAAGCACTTGGGCCATCCTCCACTGCCTTCCTGGGCCATAGCACAGAGCTGGCCTGGAAGAGGGGCAACCGGGATAGAATCCGGCGCCCCAACCGGGACTAGAACCCAGTGTGCCGGCGCCGCAAGGCGGAGGATTAGCCTGTTAAGCCACGGCGTCGGCCCATTTTTTTTTTTAATCTAATTTATACTTTAGTAAGTAGGTAATAGGAAAATGTATCTATTTTAGGAAGAGAGTGGTGTGCAGCTGTACTTCTGGAAAAGCACAAAAGAAAATCAAGTAGCTTGTTAAAGAAAATGACTAAGACAGACTGCCCATATACTAGGGGGTCTCTCTCAGGCCTTCTATGGAGAGTTTTATCCTGTGATACTGTGAATTAGATGTTTTGTCTTCTACCTACTTCCTGGCATAGAGCTCTGTAAAACTGGTAGAACCTCTGAAGTGGCAGGAGTATGTTTCACATGTCAATAAAAGGACTGATGGCTGGGAATCACCACAAAAAGGAGCCGAGTTAGCAGAAAGACTGGGCCATGATAAGAGGGTTGAAACTTTAATCCTCACTTCCCAACCTCTGAGGAGAGGACAGGGACTACATGTCAAGTTGATCATTGATGGTCAATTATGTAATCCATTGTTCAAATGTAATGAAGCCTTCATAGAAACCAAGATGTCAGGAAGCAAGGGTCAAGAGAGTTTCTGGATATCTGAACAGTTGTAAATACCTGAGGGAGCCACTTGTGCATGGGTATGAAGACTCACGTGCCTCTTCCTACAGGCCTTGCCCTGTTCATCTGCTTCCTCTGGGGCACCCTTTATAATAAGTGGATAAAGATAAGTAATGTATCTTCCTAAATTCAGTGAACCACTCTGACAAACTAATGGACTCCAACAAAGAGGCGTTGTGGTCCTAATTTATAGCCAGTTGATCAGAAGTACAGTACACATGTATTCTTTCCACTGGCATCTGAAATTGGAGAGGCTTTGAAGAACTGAGACTTCCACTTGTAGCATGTAATATTTTCTCCTCATAGATGGTATCAGGATTGAGTTGATTAAAAAAAAAAAGAGGAAACTCAATTTATGTCCACTGGAGAATTGTTTGATCCATGTATGGGGCAAAGCCTCAATATATCTGCTATCAGAAGAGTTGGGTTGGGGGCCGGTGCCGTGGCTCACTTGGTTAATCCACCACCTGGGGCTCCGGCATCCCATATAGACTCCGGTTCTAGTCCCGGTTGCTCCTCTTCCAGTCCAGCTCTCTGCTGTGGCCTGGGAAGGCAGTGGAGGATGGCCCAAGTGCTTGGGTGCCTGCACCTGCATGGGAAACCAGGAAGAAGTACCTGGCTCCTGGCTTCGGATCGGGGCAGCGCCAGCCAAAGCAGCCATTTGGGGAGTGAACCAGCGGAAGGAAGACCTTTCTCTCTGTCTCTACCTCTCACTGTATAACTCTATCTGTCAAAAAAAAAAAAAAAATGTTGGGTTGAGTGATGTGTGATGATAGGAAAATCATTTTTTTTTGTTTTTCCCCTATTTCTCCATTAACATTTTATAGGTTAATTTTTCCTAGAATTAGAACTAGGAAAGCAAAGCCTCTGGGCGGGAAAAATGCATTAGGTGTTATGAACTAGAATAGAACTTAAAAATTCAGTGGAGGGGAGGCAGGGGAAAGAACAAAGAACAATGACTATATTTTGAACTGGGCAATTAATCAGAACGCTGGAATAACTGCGGGAAGAACAGGGAAGGGGATAAGTTCATTTTGAGCCACTTTGTCCTCAGGAGTCAGATGAAAATCCAAATTTTGCAGCAAGAGCTGCAAAGCCTAGTAGCCAGGGATAATACATATGTTGGCATCAAGTATGAAGAGGATAGGTTTGAAATATGCAGTTACCAGAAGAAGAAAAGGGGGGAAAGCTGATGAAGGGAGCAGAGTCAGCAGTTCACCAACTAAAGAGAAAGAAGGAGGAAGACCTCTGAGATAGGAGACCCAGAAGAGTAATGTCAGAAACAGAAGAAATGGGAAAAAGCTTTACACAACAATGATGAGTGCTATAAAGAAATGGGAAGAGCCATTGTGCTTAGGTCCTGAGAGTTTGTTCATGACTCTCATGGAAGCAGATCTGGTAAGGTAGAGACACAGAAACTGGATGTGAGGAGCAGCCAGTGATGGAGTTCACAAGCCACCTGCAGAAGCAGACTCGTCTCTCAAGAAGAGTGGGAGAAGAAAGCACCACTTTGACACAGGCAGTGGTTCTTAAGTAAATACCAGGCTATCCTACAACCTCATTTATGCCTGGTGCCCCCAATGATTGATTAGGCATGTGTCCTTTCCCTCATCAAATATGAATATGATTGACACAGAAGATACCCTTGGGAATCCCTGGCAAGGTGAAGAAAGAGCAGCACTGTTTCTCTAAGACTGGAAGAAGTTATATAAAGAGACAAGGAAATATTCATGTGACAATCAAGGGTGTTTAAGGGTTCAATCAAATGTTCTTTATGTTTTCTGATATTGTAGAATAAGATAAAGACATGGTCTGTGTGATTTGGAAAGTGACCTCTTTTAAGACATTCTTGTGGTGAATGAAAGCACACTACTCCCTGCTGAGCCCCGAAGCAGTATTGGAGAGACCAGTCTCATTCTTCACTTTGCCACTTCAATGGAGAAGAATAATAAAATTAGAAATAACTCATTAAGATTTCTATATATATTTTATATCTAAAATAAACATAGCTTTGGTCATTAAATAAAATAATTATTTAGAAATCAATCTATTTGTTGTGTTTAGTCATGAAGACCCATTCTGTATGTTAGTTTGAACGGAGATTATGAAGCTAGATCTTTCTAGGAAGAGTGGTAATCCTAACATATCATTGATCTATTCAGCTACACATTTAAGCCATAGTGATGTAACAAGTGTTTATTGGTTTTCCATTTTTATTTATTTTTTTTTTAAACTGAAGCACGATTAAAGAACAAAACGTAAATGTGATTAATGTGATTGACCTTGAAACTTATTTTTGTTTGTTTTGTGTGTGTGTGTTTGGGGGTTTATTTAAATTTTATTTTTAATTGGCAAATGATATTTATATTTATGGGAGACAATATTACATTTCAATACATATGAAGATTATGGAATGAGTAAATAAGACTAATTAAAATAATTGTCATCTCACATACTTACTATTTCTTTGTTGTGACAACACTTAAAATGTACTCTTTTAAAATAGAGATGGGACTGAAAGGAGACAGGAGCTAGTGACGGGGCTGGATGAGGACATAGAGCTAACATTTTAACTTGATAGAGCAGTAAAGCAAGAGTTACTAAATAAAAACAATATGTAAAGAAACATGGGTTTAAATATATTATAAAGTTTGTATCATGACAACAATTAGGCTAAGTTAAATATGAGGCACAAATACTGGAAAAGAGTAGTTTAAATTCTTTCTAGCAGAGAATGTATAGATTATATTAGAATTTGACCAAAAAACAAAAGCATGTAGTCATCCAATGGAAGGAAAGGATTGGAAAATTTGAAAATAGTAGAAAAAGTTGATGTCTCTGAGAAATGAACACAAGAGTGGGAAAGGACAGAGCGAGAAACTGCCATTCTTTATTATGAGTCCTTCTGTTCTAGGTATATTTGTAACCCATGCGTGTGTTACTTTGATAAAATATTAAACAGACAAAAAATTAGTAGTAGACGACAGATCTGTCTTCCCTTGTAAGTAGTGGAGATAGCACCATCCTGGTGCAGTCCATTATTTTAGGACTCCAGGTCATGCCAAAATGATCCTGAAGCGATTTGTACAAAATGTTGGGTGTAGTAACCAAGGAAAGCAAAATAATTCTAAGAAATTAAAGCGATATTCATACCTTTAGATGACAAATGCAGTCTTCCAGCCCAAGGAGAGAAAAAGCTCCATCGGTCGCTTTTCCTCCTGCAGACCTAACAGCAGAGTGTCAGACATGTGAGAATGGAAAGTGCCAATAAAATTAGCGGTTGACACAGGCCCTGCGGACTGCAATTCTCTTGCAGTCTGATGATCACTATTTATTTGTTTTTTGTTAGATTACTTGGGCTTTCATTTAGTAGAGAAGAGTTTAGCTCAACCCAAAGAAATAAGATTTCAGGCAGTTCACTTCATGTGACTTCATTAAAATTAAAATTAAAATTAAGTAACAGATCAGCGAATGTTATGGATGGCATGCCTGTGGATCCCTTTTGACCCACTCCAACGTGCCTCGATAAATCCAGGCAACGTCTTTTCAGGACATAATAGAAATTGGATACTCAATGTTTCAGCCAGCCTCAAATTACTACTAATGCTCTCATGCATTTGTATATATCATAAAACCACCCCCTGCTTCTCTGACTGGATTTTGCTCCAACATAAGAAACTCTTCATTTGAAGACTGATTGTGTTGTCAACACTCTCACTGCATCCCATTAGTGATTCCTTGAATGTGCTGGCCTCCTGGGTGGGTTTTTGTAATTGTGTATCTCTGTAAGACTTCCAGGAGCTTGGTAGGGTATCATTAAGCTGAATGAACTAATGTGTTGATCCAGGAGCAACCAGAACTAGAGGGATTTGAATTGTGACTTAAATTGAAATATCAAGAGGAGGTGTGTCCTTTAAGCAGATGCTACCTAACCTAAAACTGGAAGTAAAGAGATGAAATGCCATTATTTAAGGTGAAATAAAATATAGTTAAGGAAGTTTACTAATTGCCAAACCCTCCCCTCAGTTGAAAGGTGAGCAACAGTTGATGCTTTTACCTCCCTATTTTAAATAGTTCAGTCATTTGATTGACTGACACCTGTTGTATGTCTGGTACTGTCATAAACACATTGAACATAGCTATGAACCAAACCTGCAAAAATGACTGCTTTCATGGAGCTTATGTGCTGATTTAATCCTTGGTAATGGGAATGGAGTTAGAAAAAGGGTGTTATCACTGCATTTCAAATGCACACAGCACTGAGCCTAGAAGCAATCCATTGAGCACTATGAGAGATACACAGAGCACAATCAACCAAACAAGTCAATAACAACCTTCTCTTGGTGCTGGTAATAATAGTTATTTGATGATCTAGCATGGCCTAGCATTTATATTTTCAAAGCATTTCATACATGTAAACACAATTGATCTTCTCAGCTTCTTTCTTCTTATTCCCGATATAGAATCGAAAAAAGGGCAGAGAGGCCAAGTGATTTACTTAAGGTTACAAAGTTTACTAGAAACCTGTGCTTCTTCCATTGTGCCACACTATAGTTCTCAGTTAGTAGAAAGTACACAAGACTTCAGTCGAGCATAAAGAGGTAAGTCTGAGCATCAAAGCAGTAGAAGTCCAGGAAGTATGACTACACAATTTACAAACTTCATTTAATTTCATGGTTGAAGGTGACTTCAATAGTCATGACTGGAAAAAAAAGCTGTACCTTCCCCCACTATCCTCATGCTGCCTACCACAGCCAACCGGTGCCCACAACAGTCCCCTGCCCATCATCTGTCTCAGAAGCCTAGCTTCTGCTTCCAGTTGATGCTTAAAGCTCTCTTGAGCCAGAGATTCTGCAGCAAGTGGTTTCCATTTTGACACATTGATGATATGTCAGAGTTAAAGTTAAGAAGCTACTGGGCATTTCTGGCCTCAGGAGGGATATAGAATATTAAATTGAAGTGATATCTAAGAAATGCCATCTCAGAAAACTCAGCTCAAGTAGGCTCAGCCTGCAGGGGCTAAAAGTTAAAAGGGAAATCCATCTCAATTCAAGTGACATTGTTTCCAGATCAGCAGAAACGTTAATTGTTTTATGATCGTGACTTTTTAAACTTCCATAAGGCAAAGTAATAACAAATCTTCAAAGCCTGTCAGATGTTTTGGCCACAGTTCATGATATAATGTCTTAGAGATTATCACCTTAAGTCTGCCTTAATGAAAAGCACAGCTCGCCCAAAGTCATGCCACCTGAACTTTGATCAAATTTCCATCTCTTATTAGGTGGAGGACCCTTTATCAGCAACACTACGCTAGAGGCACAACTTGCATTTTTTCCTATCAGTAACTATTTGATGGCTATATCTCTACTTATCTATTGAGACAATTGAGACTCAGAAAGTCCAAATAACTTTCCCAGCATCACATAGCTAGTAAAGAGCAAAAGAAGCTTAGAACCCAAGTTTCTATGACACCAGACTATACCCATGTTGTTAGGCATCATTTTTTCCCAGAAAAAAAAATGACATAATGACACCTACACAATCTCACAATGCTGTTGTGAAATGAAATGAGCTCATATTTATTTTAAAAATGCTTTGAACAAACCCATAACTATTTATAGAAAAATTATTTCTGTTGGGCACTGAGCTAAGTATCAATATAATGGCTGAATTTTAAAGTATAAGATGAACCTTTATCCAAATGCAGGTCATTATTATCATTGTCAATCTAGATCTAATGGTAGCATTAATTAACTTTCCTTATGTTTTAAGTACTTAGTACTTCTGGGAGCATTGTAAGTAGAAGTATCATTAAACACTGAACATTATCCATGACTTAGTATGAAATTATTACCATCATAAGCATCAAGTCTGACCCCAAAGCTTTAATTTAACTTTTGAACCAGCTGTCATAAAGTTACCCAAGTTTTCAGTCTAGTTCTCTACTGATAATAATTTATAGCCACTTACCCTCTCTGTCCCTTCACCTCCTGTCTTTAATATAATGGAGAAAGGATAGCCTGCCATTAGGTTTGTTGTTGAGATACTGCAGCTCTCAGAGACTAGATACAAGACCTGCTGAGCCCATTTAAGGCACTATAAAAATCCCAGGTGGCATTAATGTTGAACTGCTACATACAGTATGCTATGAGATGAACAACTACACAGAAAATAAAAATGCTAAGGGCCTTTCCTGCTAAGCCATTATAGTCTAAGAAGAAAAAGCAATTGTTCCTTTTGTGTAGCTTGGCATGGCATGGGGCAAGGATTCTTTCACTTTGTGACGTTTCTCTGGAGTGATTGAAAGTTATGGATATGATTGAGTATAATTCCCAGTTTTCACAGAATTTAACTAAACGTCTTACAAGGTGAAAGTGAAGGGGAACTTTGAAAGACAGTATACCTATTGGCAAGCCCATGCTCCTGGGATGATTTGTATGGATAGCATACAATGCCAGGGAAATATGTGAAAGTGATTGGATACCAAATGAAAGGTACTACAACTTCTACTTGTGTGTGCTGGTAAAAAGAGTCTAATTTGTTGAATTATCATGTAAGAATTTCTCAAATAATCTGGCAAAGTTGGGTGAGATGGACTTATTTGCATAATGTTTTTCATCTTTTCCTTCATTCTTGCTGAAGAATAGGACTGTTAACATTTAGAGCTGGAGGGTACAAATAAATTGCAGAGATGTCATTTTATCTGGAAGCATGCATTTTTTCAGAACTGCACTGCCCAGGATCCTTTCCCTTACCACATAGGGCAAATTAGTGAACATTTATGTCTTTTGTTTAATCTTCATGACTGTTTTCTTCAGTCCTTGGCATCTTCATTTTATGGATAAGAGACAGGAAGCTAAAGGAGATTAAGTTACCCAAAGATATGCCCAAAGACATCAATTGTTGTGCCCTGATCATTTAATGCTATTGTCAACACACAAAATATACATGCGGATTATCCTGGTTTATGCTCTTAGATACTTTGCCAATGCTGAGTAGTGGTGGATGACAGAAGAAAATCTCATGTCTCGGTTCCCTGGGCAATCAGCCACAGCATTAGCTAAAGGATATAGAGATGACCCTGAACCTCTTCACATATGACATTTATTTCCCATTTTTGCTTTTCTATTGTGGGTCAAGGGGGAAAACTAAGAACCTAAATTCTAATTCCAGAGATCTAGTTTTTTCATTTTAACTTGACCTTAGTGGAACAAGTGTTAGAGAATCTTAGAAAGTAACCAATGAAACTTAGAAATGATCTATCCTTGGCTTCACATTTTATAATTCATGAATCTGTGCCCCAAATAATTGTGTCCAGGGCTACAAAGCTTCTTGAGGGCTGCTTTTTATGCTGATAGCAACCAAAAGAAAGAGTTATCTCAATTAGGTCTCTCCCTCAGTTGCAACACAGGTAAATAATTGTTAGAACACCTTGCATTTACTGTAAGCTATTGCACAAACAGTGATGCCATCTTATACTCTAAACAACAGATTTTATCTAAAACATTATGTAGGAATTATCATTGCCCAAAATGTATGGCTTGTGATTTACCGCCTACACAAACAACTTCAAAATGTTTTTCTAGAATAAAGAGGCTTTTCCTTCTCCACACAGTGAATTTCAAGGATAGCTCTAAGCAATTCACTTTGCATAAAGACTGGGATAATAAATGGAATTTTGACTTGCTGCAAGCCTAAACATGAAAATCATCATCACATCCTTTCACATTTTAGAATCTAAATTATAAGACCTTATTAATTTTGAAAGGAAAAAGCATATATAAAATGTTTTCAAAGAAATGTCATGTAAAATTATAGTCAATGAGGCAAATTTTCTATCAGGGAGCTCAAAATAGTATAACCTTTAGAGGATACTTTCTTATTCATTATATTTTAACCTTGTAAATTTTTTAAAAAGAGATATATTAATAGCACCATATGACTTGTTACTGTATTAGTTTTATTGATCAATCAGATCCCAGAAAATAGGATAAATTATTCAATATTTAATTTGTCATGTTATCAACATGAGTCTATAAGAAGGAGATTTAAGGTTAAGCATGAACAGTAGTCCATATTGGTATCATTTCAATGGCTTAAGTAGCAGTGTTATTTGCTATTTTTTTCTAATTAGCATCTTTAAGCAAGAAATGCAACCTATAATTTTAATGACCTTTATTAGCCAGAAAAGTATGGTTCATTTGTCACAGGAAATATTTTCAAATGTTCTGGCATGTTAGCTTACTCTTTGCTTCCACCTAGTGTAATTTTCTAGGATAGCAAGATTTTAAATGGCATATTTGTATGTTCTTGAAAACAAATCTTGGTTTGTGCAGCAGATAGATTTTGTTCCTTGTGTCTTATTATGTGGAAGTCACAGTATTTTATTTTCAATGCCAGGAGAGTGAGATGAACAATTTTAAAAATGTAGAGTACAGTGAATGTATTTGCCTACCATTAGAAGATGTAAGTACTGTGATAGCAGTGTCTGCTAACAAACTATGTCATCTTTCACAGTGCTAGTGTGACAGTGGTGCACACAAAGTGTGAGAGCTTGAAGGGACCACAGCATCATACAATTATTGCACTCATAGTCTACAGAGGAGGATATTGAGGCCTGAGGGATAAAATGACTTGTTCAAAGTCACAGTGCCAGCCATTTGTCAAGGCAGTGCTAGAAATGAGGCCAGTCAGCTCCCAACCCAGGGCGCCTGCCACCATCTATCCTGCTTTTCTAATTAGATGTCAAAGTTACTGTTGTAAAATGACCCACATTAGATTAACAGAAAAAATATCTTCAGTGAGCTTTATAAAATCACTCTTTCAAAATTACACTCATTTACAAACTTTAGCAAATTTTTTTTTCCATAATGAGTACAATCAATGGCATTCTTAGGAAAGGGCAATGTACAGTGAGAGAAAGATACATTCTTATTTTATTTAAACTCACTAAAGCATGACTCTTTTCCTTTTAAGTCATGTGTAATTATCTTTACACCTGAAGAATTTTAAAACTGGCTAATAATTTATGATCATAACAATTTAAATTAAGTCAAGTGTATTAGCCTAAATTGCTGTAATAAAATATCATAGACTGGGGGATAGAAACAGTGGAAGTTTGCTTTCTTGCTGCTTTAGAGGCTGGAAGCCTAAGTCACTATGGCCAATAGGTTGGATTCTGGGGCTTTTCTCATGGCTTACAGATGGCCACCTTCTTGCCTTGCACACACTTAGCCTTTTCTCACTGTGTGTGAACATTACCTTCCTTCTCTCTTCCTCTTCTCTGTAAGACCACCATCTTATTGGAGTAGATCCCTATCCTTATGAACTCATTGAACCTTCATTAGTCCTTGAGGTAATCTTCAGATACACTCACTTTGGAGGTTAGGCTTCAACGTATGAGTTTGGGGGTGGGGGATACAATTCACTCCATAGCATCCATCGTTTTTTACTTTAAAATGAACAACTACTATATAACAAATCCAAAATGCTCTAATATCATATATACTATTGATGAGAGTGCAAATTAGGTAACATAGAAACCTTGTGCGGCTGGCGCCGTGGCTCAACAGGCTAATCCTCCGCCTGCAGCGTCGGCACACCAGGTTCTAGTCCCGGTCAGGGCACCGGATTCTGTCCCGGTTGCCCCTCTTCCAGGCCAGCTCTTTGCTATGGCCCGGGAGTGCAGTGGAGGATGGCCCAAGTCCTTGGGCCCTGCACCCCATGGAAGACCAGGATAAGCACCTGGCTCCTGCCTTCGGATCAGCGTGGTGCGCTGGCCGCAGCGGCCATTAGAGGGTGAACCAACGGCAAAAGGAAGACCTTTCTCTGTCTCCCTCTCTCACTGTCCACTCTGCCTGTCAAAAAAAAAAACAAACAAACAAACAAACAAAAAACAAAAACAAAAAAAAAAAAAACAAGAAAAGAAACCTTGTGAACTATACAAAACTTACTTTAGAGAGCAAACAGTAATAGAAAAGTCATAATCCTTGGACTCATTTCTGTCAAACCTTTGACTTTTACTTCATATTTTTTCTAGTCTTTACTAACATCTAGCTTTTCTATGCCTTTCCAGTGTAAGATGTGGGTTGATAAAATCAATCTTTGTCTTTTGTGAAACTCTCTCCAAAATACAGGACACAAAACTCCATTCTTCACTGGATTTCAAAGCCCCGTGTAAATTATTGGAGACTACAACTTTTGAAGTTTGAATGAATCTCCAAACACCATACAGTCACATGCTAACATTTCACATTTTACAAAAGAGGAAACTGAAATAAACCCACAGAGGTTCCTAATAATATTGTCCTTACTGATTTCAAAACTGCATGCATGTTTGTCATATTTTTACATTATTCCTGTGAGTAAGGCATGGTAGATGCTGCTATTATGACTTTATCCACCAAGAAGCAAAGCCTAACAAAGAATGTAAAACTCAAACAGGCTCCAAATTTCACAGAGTAAAGTCATAAAATGTATAAGCTGAAATATAAACCAACAGAAATATCCAAATCCAATCACCTTTTCCAAAACCACTCTACCAGAATATTTATAATTGAAACTCAAAAGGAAATTTAAACTTTAATCAATGCTATGCAGAAATGCAAAATTATAAGCAGCAGCAGATGGAGAGGGGTAGAAAAGAAGGAGTGACAGTGGCCTAATGGAGACAACAGCATGAGCAGCTCTACATTGTATTCTGAGCTGCTTTAGCACCCCACGCGTTCAAAGCAGGCCATTGCAGCTGCTAAGCAGCCCCCAACCGCAGATAGAAGACAGTCCATGAGAAAGATGAGGGGCTCACCTATTGTCACAAAAAGAATTTTTCATGGCCTTTTCCAGTACTCACTATGCAGAGTTTCATGGCCTGTCCTTCCTACACTACGTGGGAAATCATTGACACCCATGTTGAAATTCATGACAGGTGATTGATTTCTGAAAACACATGAAGTATGTTTTTGGAAAATAACCCCTCCAACATTGGTCTAGGTTCTGGTGAGAAGCACCATGCAACTCACAGGGTTAGAGAGACTTTCAAGAGTTTTCTTTTCAGAGGTGTTAGTATTACGAGAAACAGAGGCAGCTGCAGATCTTTGAAAGGGAGGCTGCTGCTAGGGCCCTAGAAAAAGAATTCGTGTTTGCAGAAGCCTTGTGAGGTCTGAGCAGGAGCTGGTGTCAGCAAGGGGGTACATCCTCCAGAAAACCCAGCTCAGAGCAGCAAAGAAGAAACACCCCTGCTTCTCCTTTCTGCCTCCCACCAGCCTCTTGCTGGTGCTTCCCAACAACCAAATCCAATCAGAAGTCAGCAGCAGGGGACTCCAGGGGAGGAATGGGCAGAGGGCAGGCCCCTGAACACAAAGCAGGTCAGGGAGGAATAGGATCAAAAAGGGCAGCATATCCTTTTTCCATAGCATCTGAGGGTGCCTCCTTATAAACGGAATGCTTTGGAGTGCTGCTAACCAAATCTTTAGTAATCCAATATTTTACTAAAATTAGAGGTAGTTTTATACATACACACAAATTATATGCATACATGGAGTGCACATACACGCATATATTTTTCTTCAAATCATTGCTAGCAAAGAGTAAAACAGATACAAATTTGCCAGAGGATTCAACAAATAACAAGTCAATTTCCCAGATCTACATAATGCCAAGCACCCAATGTGGAAACCTGGACAATTCCCCACCCTTTTCATGGGAGTGTGGCAGTCTGGCCATATAGAAGCAGAGTTTTCCTAAATAAAGGTGAAACTGCTACAGCAGCCCAGGGAGAATGATGGGAAACATGACATGCTAATTCTAAAGTTTCCTGCATGAGTTAGGGGAAAATAGTGGACATGTATATCAATCACCAGCAGGAAGTGAAATTTGCCACGTTTGTTTCACCTAGGGAAAATCATCCCAGAACACAGTGTCCTGACCAGGCCAGGGTATGAAATATCATACCTTCCACTAGTCCCCACAAGGGCTAGCCTTGGAGATTAGATTAAGGATATGTTACAGTTTAATAAGATGTGATGCTTACTTCCCAAACTCTCTTGTCTAAATTCTAACATCAGACAAGAAGATAGGAAATAAAATTACAATTTGAATTAGATACAAAAGGGGTTAGTAATTATACCTTTATCCAATTTGAAGAAGGGTTTGTGGGTTTTAGGTTTGGGGTTGGTGTGTGTGAAGAGTTTAGCAGAGCAAAATCTGAAACAAAGTAGTTCAGTTCTGTGCATTTAGACTTAGAAAACCTCCCGGACTATACAAAGAAAAGACAAGAATGAAAGAGCCTTCTGGCTCCCTCTTCCCTTCCTTCTTCCCCCCACATCTGAGCTGAAGTAACACCTTGACAGTAGGGACTCCATTTTGGAGAACCTGAGACTCCATTCTGGGAAGGTGCCCCCCCACACTGTGAGACTCTGGTCTGAAACTATGATCTAAAACAGTTGAACAATAGCAGTCCACTACATCACACTTGGCAGAGCATAGAAACCCCATAGCATGATCACTCAAGCTTGGAAGTGGACAGGCTGCACCTGGGTTAATGATAAAAATGTAATTCGTCTTTGTCTACATATGATTAAAACCAGTACCTGGATTAATGTCAAGATTATAATTAAAATTGTTAAGATTGTAACTGGTATTGTCAAGATTATAATTGATACTAGTTTTGCACAGGTTTTAGGTCAGCTTGACCCCAGTAACCATGTATTCCCCTCGATCCTAGCAACCATATATTCCCCTCCTGATTTTGCTGTTTTCACCTTTATAAACCCTGTTGCTTTGGGCTTCAGGGTCAAGAGTTCTTAAGGGCATGAGGCCACTCTCCACCGCCGGCAATAAAGGACCATCAAATTTCATCAATGTGTGGTGCTCCTTTGTTTACACTCAGGTACAACAGAGCGCCCCTTCACACACAATTCTTTTAGCTTCTTTTCCTCATTCCCCCTGTGGTGTTTTCATCCAGCCTCTCCTGATTCCACCACTCCCACCCCCACCATCCTCCCACCCCTGTCTTCCATTGGTTCCGTGGTAGATTTCCTGCATTGCTCAGTGCTGCCCCACTCCTTTCTCCTCAGAATTTACTTTCTTCCCTTCCCCAAGTCTTCAACTAGAACAATGCTCCCAGAGCATAACCTTGAAGAAAGTTACCTGTGGCCACCCAGTAGCCCTGAATGTAAATACAACGCAAGGTTCTTAAAGGATCCTCTAGACATTCTTGCAAAATAGAATGGATTACAGCAACCTCTCCTGAAAGCTTCTATATGATTTAATAAAGAAAATAATGCTTTGCCTCTTTCTTCCAATAATATTTATAAGTAAAGAGGCAGAAATAGGCTACATTTCTTTAGATGAAAATTTGTTTAGATGAAAATAATAGTCATTCAGCATTTAAAATAAATAAAGTGAGTTCTCCTGACCTTGAAGACCTTTTCTGCCATCTGGCTAATTCTAGCTTGGCCTTTAAAACTTGGTTCCTTTTCATCTCTTTGCAGCCTTCACTGATGCTGCATGGCTAGGCTGAGTATTCCTATATTGACTCCAAGGAAGAACCATGTGTAAAATTGTCCTTTGCCTGTGCACCCAGTACCACTGAAATGCTTACTGGAAATAGTTTATTTTTTTCTCCTAGCAAATAGCAGTTTATATTACATAAAGACACCAGTTTCATCTGTTGAAATAAGAGTCAAAAAGCAAGAATTATTGTATTAAATAGGCATCTACACAGTATTCAAAATTATAATCAATGCATTCACGCTAATAAATCACCCTTGCTTTTACCCCTTATGTAGCAACCAACTATAAAATATTTCTGCAAGGCTGCTTATTCAAATAAATCACAAAATCTCACAGAATTTTATAGCACCAGATTGCAAAGGATGGCATGAAGCCTACTATAAATGTTATCTGGTAATTTTCATCATTAGTAATATTTATGCAACAATATTTTATCTGCATTTGCATTGGGTGCCAATAGCATCTGCATTACAGATTGTCTTGAGGTAATTATTAAGCCCACACAGCCTGGAATAAGGACACTCAACTACAGAGAACAACTGTTTATGTACTAACTGGGTCTCCTGAACAATATGCACAAGGGTGGCTATGCAAAATTATGAAGAGTTTTTTTGCCAAGTGTCTCCTATCTGAATAGTGGCCAAAACTAATGCATGATGTGTTTTTGTTAAGGACTTTGGAGCCAGCAATAGAAAAGGAGAGCTGGAGAATCCATTTTCCCTTGTTTCCCACTGATAAGGCTCATTAAAGTAAATAGAAGTGAGGCATGCACACCATTGGGAGAATACATCCCCAGGGTTCTGCCTACTCTAAAAACTGGACTCATCATAAAAGCTGTGTAACTCAGCCTTTTGTGAAATCAACTTTATTGATTTTTACTTTTATTGCTTCTTTCATGTCCATTTTAATTTCAACTCCTGCTGTTTGACATTTGGTACAAATGATAATTTAAAAAACATTTTACCTGTTTCTCCAGTGTTCATGATAAGTTATGCACTTACCTAAAAAGGCCTTAAAAGGAAAAAAAAAAATAAAGGTAAGAACTGGGGTTGGTTGAATGCAAAAGCTGGAACCATTGTTTCCTATCCTGTTGCTATTTGTCATTGCATGAACAGAGGAAAACAGCAAAGCCTTCAAATGACTCCTGAACACAGTGTAACTGTATGAATATATAAAGGTTATTTGCAGTTGGCTTTGGTCTAAATATTAAGGACTTAGCTGCAGTGAAAACCGATTATGTAGCTTTATCCATATATGATTTTTCTGCCATTTTATCAACCAGCAATCTATCAGCCAGTATTTCTTTGCTCAAGCCAACAACTGACCTTCAGGAAGATGACCCTAAGATGGGCTTCAAGATCCTGGAGAACACACACACATTATATGACACTGTATTATATCCAAAATCAGGAAATTTCATCATATTCAAAGTATTTTTAAAATTGCACTTATGAACAGTATACATGACTAAATTTTTTCTTGCCTTCACTAATACACAATTCTTTCTCACCTTCCAATTTCAAAATTACCCCTTCTAAGGGATGGGCTTTTGGCACAGTGATTAAGTTGCTACTTGAGTTACCAGAATCTCATATCAGAGTGCCTGGCTTCAAGACCCAGGCCACTCTGCATTCTAGCTTCCTGCTAATGCACACCCTGGGAAGCAGAAGAAAATGCCTCAGGCACGTGGGTCCCTACAGTAGGGACATGAGTACTACTCATGTCACAGACTCAGCTTGAGTTTTGGACTTGGCTTCTGCCTGGCTGAGCCCTGGCTGTTGTGGATGTTTGGAGAGTCTACCAGCAGATAGGAGATCTCACTGTGTCTCTTTGTCCATCTTTAAAATAAACAAATGTAAAAAGTTTCAAAATTGTTCCTTCTGAGACTTTCTCTGACCTTTCACCATCACAATCCAAGACTCTAGAGTAAACACAGAGCACCTTGAATGCCACCTTCCATGTATGCCTGTTATGCTTATTTTAATTTTTAACATTAAGAAAACAGATTTCATAGTTAAAGTTCTAAGATTATAAGCCTACTTGCCTCTGTTCTTCTCTCCTTCCCTCATTCCCTCTCCTTACTTCCTTTCTTTTTTTCCTTTAATTTTTGGAAAGACATAATTTCAATCCCTCCCAAAGTCACATGCTTAATTCACCACTAACCATAATATTCAACAAGTAAAAAGTAGGAAGAACACAGTTCCACAGGAGTATAAACAAGGGCTAAAAACAGCAATCATATCACAAGAAGTCAAATTTCATCCTATACATTTTTGGCCACATATCAGGGAAAACATGATATTTGTCTTTCTGACACTGGCTTATTCACAAAGCATAAAGGTTTCCAGTTGCATCCATTTTGTTGCAAAAGACAGGGCATCATTCTTTTTTATGGCTGATATTCCAGGGTATATCTATACCACAATTTATTTATCCAGTCATCATTTTTTTAAAGATTTGTTTTAGGGGCCAGCGCTGTGGCGCGGTGGGTTAACGCCCTGGCCTGAAGCACCGGCATCCCATGTGGACACTGGTTTGAGACCCAGCTGCTCCAATTCCAGTCCACGTCTGCTGTGGCCTGGGAAAGCAGTAGAGGATGGCCCAAGTCCTTGGGCCCCTGCACCCATGTGGGCAACCCAGAGAAAGCTCCTGGCTCCTGGCTTCAGATCAGCGCAGCCAGTTGGGAGTGAACCATCGATGTAGGACCTCTCTCTGCCTCTACCTCTCACTGTAACTCTGCCTTTCAAATAAATAAACCTTTCAAATAAATAAAATAAAAGGTTTATTTATTTGAAAGGCAGAGTTACAGTGAGAGGTAGAGGCAGAGAGAAAGGCCTTCCATCCACTCGTTCACTCCCAAGATGGCTGCAACATCCAGAGCAGAGTCAATCCAAAGCCAGGAGCCGGGATCTTCTTCCAGGTCTCCCACACTGGTGGAGGGGCCCAAGGACTTGAGCCATCCTCCACTGCTCTCCCAGGCCACAGCAGAGAGCTCGATCGGAAGAGGAGCAGCCAGGACTGGAACCTGGCACCCATATGGGATACCAGCAGCTCAGGCCAGGGCGCCAACCCACTGCACCACAGTGTCGGCCCCTATCCAGTCATTATAATGGACATCTGGGTTGATTCCAAATCTTAGCTATTGTGAATTGAGCCACAGTAAACGTGGAGGTATAGATAAGTCTTTCATATGCTGATTTCTTATCCTTTGGGTAAATTTCCAATGGTGGGATGGCTAGGTCACATTGTGTATCTATTTTCAGATTTCTGAGGGTTCTCCATACCATCTTCCATAATGGTTGTACAAATGTACATTCATACCAACACAGTATTGGGTACATTTTTTCCCACATCCTTTTGACTGCCTTTATAGTTTTCTGATTTTTGAATGACAGCCATTCTAACTGGGGTGAGGTGAAACCTCGTTGTGGTTTTGATTTGCATTTCCCTAACAGCCACTAATCTTTTTTTGAGTCTTTTAGACATTTGAATGTCATCCTTTCAAAAATGCCTATTCATATCTTGTTCCCATTTCTTAACTGGATTGTTTGTTGTTCTTGAGTTTCTTGAATGCTTTATAGATTCTGGATATTAATCCCTTATCAGCTTCATAGTTTGCAGATATTTTCTTCCCTTGTGTCAGTTGTTCATCACTTTGTTGAGTGTTTCCTTTGCAGTCTAGAAGCTTCTCACTTTGATGTAATCCTGTTTGTCAATTTTGGTTTTGATTGCCTGTGCTTCTGGGGTCTTTTCCAAGAAGTCTTTGCCTATGCCAATGTCTTACAGAGTCTCCCTGATGCTCTCCTGCAGTAATTTGATGGTATTCAGTCATAGATTTGGGTCCTTGGTTCATTTTCAGTTGACTGTTGTATAAGGTATAAGGCAAAAGGAAGGGGTCTTGTTTCATACTTCTGCATGAGGAGATCCAGTTTTCTAAGCACCATTTCTTGAAGAGACTATTCTTTCTCCAGGAATTGATTTTAGCTCCTTTGTCAAATATTAGTTGGTTATAAATCCATGGATTGATTTCTGGGGTTTCTATTCTGTTCTATTGACCTACACTTCTACTTTTGTGCCAGTACCAGGATGTTTTGACTGTAACTGCTCTGCAGTATGTCTCGAAATATGGTAATGTGAAGCCTCTGGCATGTTGTTTAAGATTGCTTTAGTTGTTCTGGGCCTCCTGATTTCAATTTTTTTGAACTTGTTGAGACTTGCTTTGTGGCCTATTTTATGATCTATTCTAGAGGAAGATTTATGCACTTGCTCTTCTTACCCACCATCTCCAGCAAACAAAAGTGAGGTATGTGTTTTAGTCAGGAACAAAAGTGTTGAAAATATAATGAATGTCACAATATAAAAGAACATACATAAGTGAAAAAATAGAGAACTGGTTTCATCAAAATTAAAAATTATTGTGCTTCAAAGGACACTACCAGGGAAATTAAAAGACACTCCACAGGAAGGGAGAAAATACACATAAATCACATATCTGATAATGGACTTGTACACAGAACACAAACACATATAATATATGTGTGTATGTATGCTCTTAAAACTCATAGGCGAGGATTGGATTCAACATTTTCCCAAAGAAGATATACAAATGGCCAATAGGCACAGGAACTCCATCCAGGTCTGCCACATGGATGTTATGGAATCAATTACTTGAGCAATCAACACTGTCTCCTAATATGCCCTTTAGTAGGAGGGTGGAATCAGGAGCAGAATCAAGACTTGAATCAAAGCCCTCCAACGTGGAATGTGTACACCTATCTTGACCAGCATCTTAACCACTACACTGAATGTCTGCACCTCAAAGCTCTTTAGACACATAGCAAGGAAAAAGTAGAAAAAGAGTAATCCTAAAAATTAAGTATCTAGAGCTGTGAAGTCCAGCCTCATATGACTGAACATTGAAAATATGACTACTCCAAAGTTAGTTGTGCTGTAAGAGTACAATACACACTGGACTTTTTAAAGAGTAAAATATTTCGTTAGCTAGTTTTATTATATTGATTATATCAAAGTGATAATGTTTTAGATATATTGGGTTAAATAGAACACATTATGCAAATTAATTTTAATTTTTTTTAAGATATGGCTTCTAGAATATTTTAAATTTCTTGTAGCTCACTTATGTTGGAAAATTCTGATCTAGCAATTGAGTACCAAATTAAACGATCAGACTAGCCAGTGAAAAATCATAGCAAAATGAAGAGACTTAGGACAAAAAGAATGTTTTACTACAAAGGTATTGAAATACAGGCATCAAATAGTAACAAACATGAACTATTGGGCTGTTGATTGTGGTGTTGTTGCCCTCTATCTCCCCCTCTTTTCTCTCTCTTCCTTCCTTTCCACAACTCTGTAATTAAAAAAAAAATTATTTATTTGAAAGGCAGAGAGACAGAGAGGAAGGGAGAGAGGTCTTCCATCGACTGGTTCACTCCCCAGATGGCTGCAACAGCTGGAGCTGCACTGATCCAAAGCCAGGAACCAGGAGCTTCTAATAAGTCTCCCAAGTGGGTGCAGGAGCCTAAGGACTTGGGCCATCTTCTACTGCTTTCCCAGGCCATCACAAAGAGCCGTAGCAGAGAGCATAGTGGAACAGCCAGGACTTGAACTGGCACCCATATGGGATACCAACTCTGCAGGCAGTGGCTTCACCCACCTGCATGGCTGCCACAGCAACAGCCCCCAACTTTGTAAATTTAAGAGACAACCTTAAGCTAAGGCACCTTAGATCTGCATTAGTAAAAATTGGCAATAAATAAATAAACACATAAACCTTGGGATTTCTAAATATCTTATGATTGCACTTATCATAATTATTAGTTTGTATTACTTCATAAGTTCCTTAAGGGCAGTTTATTTGTTTTGTTCACCTTTGTATACACCTAGCACACAGTAAATAATCAATACATACTCACTGAATTTGAGGTACACAAGAAAAACCATAGTTGGCCAAGTAATCACTATTTGTCTTACTATTTTCCTCAGATTTCCAAATGTGAAATTATAAAACCACATTGTACCTCCAATTAATAAAATTAATAATAAAATTTTTTTCTAAAAGAATAATATTTGTAATTAACCTAGAAGTTTGAATCTATGCTAGGCTGTATCTTTACCAAAGAAAGAAAACTATTTGTAATATGTGGCAAGGAATAATCCAGGGTTATATTGTCCAGAGTTTTGAAATTTTTAGTCTTATAGCTTAGGGGTTATTAATTATTATGTAAAATACCAAATAAGCAAATAAGTGAATGGAAACAGTATGCAGAATACCAAGCCAAGTCTGATGACAGTGGGAGTTCTGAATAAAGAATGAGTCTGTTCTTGGCAGTTGGCCTGTGTCAGGCTGTTCACTTATTAGTTTGTTTTTACTCAATTTCCTATTTTTAAAAGCAATTTTAATGAGCATAAGGGCAGATGTTTATCCTTGAGAATAAGTTATAGCAGCGCTGGAAGCAGCAGTCATGTATACCTCCGGGACATTTGTAACATAGAATATATTATTTTTGACACTTAAGAAACTAAGCAGCAGGAAGTCTGCCTCAGATTTTTATCAACATCAACCACTAATGGAGCTGATAAAGCTGATTTGTTGGAAAAGTGACTGCAATTGAAATATGTGCAGATACATTTGCATTAGGGCTTTTTTTAAACCAATAACTTCAACGTAAATTTCAGAAATTTTTGCTTTACTAAGCAATATCATAATCTGTGAACAGTCAAGTTCAAACCAAGTGTTTGCATTCCTCTCTCACTGCTACAGCATATTATCTTGGGAATTCTGCCATGGGTAGAATCATTCTGAGAGATATCATTTATTTATTTTTTCATGTAATTAATGTTGAGTAATAAACAATTGCTATCAAAAGTAATTTTGCCCTGACTTCAAGGCAATGAATCAAGCAAATGGAAGAAATAGTAGCAGGAAACTTTTCTTAAAAGTCTTAGAATCAGTTTAACTATGTCATTTTCTTAGAAAAAAAAGTACACTAAAGATACACTTTTTAACCCTGACAATATTTAAAAGTAAATAATTGCCATTCAAATCCATCTAAAACATCAGTAAATGGGTGCCAGTTCTTGTCCTAGCTGCTGCACTTCCAGTCCAGCTCCCTGCTAATGGCCTGAGAAAAGCAGCAGAAGACGGCCTAAGTACTTGGAACCCCTACCATCCATGTGAGAGACCCAAATGAAGTTATTGCCTCCTGACTTTGGCCTGGTCCAGTCCAGTCCAGGGTGGCCATCTGTGGAGTGAACCAGCAGATGGAGCACTCCAGCACTTACTTGCTCTCTCTGTCACTCTAACTCTGAGTTTCAAATAAATAAATAAATGTTTAAAAAAAATCAACAGTCTTGAAGAGAATTTCAGCTTTGATATTAAGGTGAAGCTTCTTCTGCATAGTATAATTTCAAACATGGTAACAGCAGGGAAGCCAACTCTAAGACATAGAAGCTACAAACACTAGTGTTGCTGCATTGAACCAAAGAAAAAAGACTAACTAGTGGAATTTTAGATAGAAGTGTTTATTTACAAAGAACTAGTGTATGCAATCCTAAAAGATTTGAATGACTATTTTTTATTCTTTTACCAAGATCACTTTGTGCACAGGCATCTGTTATAAATTAAATCAAAATCTCCTGTGTTTTATTGGACAGTGATTAAATCTTAGCATCCCTCAAGTCTTAAGATTCGTTATCAGTAGTCCCAATCTCATCTTCAATGAAGGATTTAATCATCCAGCTTCCAGGCTTCCCCTTAAAGTAGCTCACTGTATTTAGGAAAAAATTAATAGAAAATTCTTACAGGGAATAAAAATATTCTTACCATCATTTAATTCTACTTTATAGAACTTAAAAATTCTCTGATTCACTGATTTCTGTAATGTCCTTTTATCCTATTCCCCCCCATTTTTCAGTCTTCTTTCAGAATTCTGCGCCTTCTTCATCCACCTCTTAACCAGCAATATTCCCAAGAGTTCCATCATTGGTTCACTATTATTCTCTCTTGACATGTTTTCTTTGAGTAGTGTCATTCAGCCTCATTTTTAAAAATATCACTTCATGACCTTGACTTCCAAATCAGTAGACAACATTGACATCTATTGTCAGCTGCACATGATGTAGTGATATTCAAATGTTGGTGCCTATTAGAATTATCTGGGGGAAATTAATATTTTTGATGCCCGTATAACACCCACCTGTATCAGCTGAATAGGAATTTCTGGGGTTAAAGCTAGAAGGTTTACTTCTTCCACACTTAGTTCTAATAGGCATCTAAGTTTGAGAACTAGCAATGGTTTCTTGATAAATATTCAACAATCAGCTCTCTGCAAGGGGTAGAAGTGGTACAGTATCTGATTCATAGCATTTACTGATTTCACTGGCTGAATATTCCAACTAAAACTAATTTCAAACTGCCAACTTGTCAACCAGCTCCAAAACTGCTGAATTTTAATAGCTCCAGTAATATTGTGCAAACCAACTTCATCATACCAATGGAACTGTAGTGCAAGTATATTTAGTATCCTGATAAGTATACTTGTATTAGAAAGATGATACATTGGGATATATATATATATATGTCAGTAAGTTTCCTTGCTAAAAACATTCTTATATAGAAGCCAAGTAAATTAAATAGAAAAACAGCTACATAGAAAATAGATGATAGATACATGATAGACAGAGATAGGTGGTTGATTACTAGCTGTAAAAATAGATGATAGTATATTATAGTTAGATACAACAGATATGAGTATCCAGCATCGTGGTATAGCATGTAAAGCTGCCACCTGTGGTGCAGGTATCCAATATGCATGTCAGTTCATGTCCCAGATGACCCACTACTAATCCATCTCTCTGCTAACAGCCTACGAAAAATAACGGAAGATGGCCCAAGTGCTTGAGTCTTGTCACCCACATGGGAGACCTGGATGGAGCTTTGGGCTTTGGCCTGGCCCAGCCGTGGCCATTGCAGCCTTTTGGAGAGTGAACCAGGGAATGGAAGACCTCTCTCTCTCTCTCTCTCTCCCCTTTCTCTGTAACTCTTTCTAATAAATGAATAAATATTTTTAAAAGATGTATTTAAAAAAACAGACATGCACTGAACTCCTGATAAAATGAGTTAGAGAGAACCAAGGGTCTCATCCGCTCCTATGCCTGCCTGCCTCCTGTGGTAAGGCATATCTTCCATAGACATAAAAAGTCATATAGAAGGCATCTTTGGAAAGCATTTTCAATCTTTACATATGCGTCTCCTCACAATCTGGCCCTAAGTATCTCTTCAGCTTGAGTTCTTCTGTATCTCACCTCACATTTTAAACATAATGTACCACCAACAACCAATTTTTCACATCTTAAATTCTCCTCTCTTTCATTAAAAAATTCCCTTAAATGATCCTACCAGCTCTTCAGAAAAGTCTCATGTTTATGAGCAAATTATGTAAAATAGAAATTTTCTTTTGCTCCCAGGAGCATCTTTGTTTCCTCCTTTTCCTAGCCTTAATCAAAGATTGAGATCAGTACCGATGCTATAACCATTTAAATTGAACATAGTTGTTTTAAAAAATGAATGCTGTGGCACTAGTATATGAAAGTTATTAGAAATATTTGGAGCATGCCATAGAACAACTCAGAGGGAAAAGCAGCAACTATTGGTTCTTAGAACACATATTACTAAAATCAGTAGCTGACTTAACTATTTACAATAACCAAGACAAGGCATCAACCAAGGTGTCTATCAACAATTGACTGGTTTAAATAGTGTGGTATGTATATGCATAATAGAATATTATTCACCCATAAAAAGAATTAGATGAAATTCTGTCACTTGCATCAAAGTGGATAGAACTAAAGGACATCACCTTAAGTGAAATATGACAGACACAGAAAGGCAAATGTCAGATGTTTTCAATCATTTGTGGACACTAGCAAGCCTATCTCATAGAAGACAGTATAATATTGTCACTAGAAACTGGGAATTGGGTGAAGGGCTGGAAAGGGGTTAGATAAGAAGCATTTTTTAACACTTTTGCTATTAGGAGGAATTAATGCTGGTGTTTTATAGCCTAGCAAGGTAAATATGGTCCACAATGATCTATATTATATTTCAAAATAACTGAAAAACAAGAGTATAAAAGTTTCCACTGCAGAGAAATGATTAATGTCTGCTGAGATAGAAATGCTAACTACTTTGATTTGACCATTACCTACTGTATACATGTATAGAATTATCTTACTATACAATAAATATGTACAAATATTATGTCAATAAGAAAAGAAACTGACTTAGTACTGAGAATGAGAAAAAGGAAATAGAGATGAATGCTGAGTATGTCAAAGTATAAAAACCCTTGCATCTGAGAATGCAAGGTGGTTGGGGCCAAAGAAGTCAGAAATAATCCTCACCTCCCAATAACCTTGTGACTACACCAAATCTAAAGCAATGTGGGCTCCACTTAGGCCAAGGGAGAGCTGTAAGTTTTGCACACACTTTACAAAAAGTGGAAACTAATCCCAGTAAATTAGAATACCAAATGCTCTGTCAATTTATGAGCTAGTTCTGAAAGTAAGGGCTTCAAGATAGATCATTATTCTATGTAAGAATATAAGTCAACACGCCTGAGTAGGAGGAGCACAGACATTGATATTGAACTCCAGGCTCTAGGTATGGATCTTCTGCGTATACACTATGTGCCTTTGGCTTTCCTATCAAAGGAGTAGTAAATATGAACACACTATTACATTTCAATAAGCTAGACCAGTGTTTCTCAGCCCACTGTTTTCTTAGGTGCTTTATGATAAACGTTTTTCTTAATTGCCTCCTTCTTGAAATTTCAATACCAGGGATATACAGAATATTTCTTACATAGTGTATGTACATCTGTGTGTGTGTGTGTGTGTGTGTGCTTTTGCCAATTTCTAAAAACAATTTTTGTCCCTTGGTAACAGCATCATTTCCTTGAAAATGAGTGAGCTAGACAGATGAAGGCTTATTTTATTATCATACCAGTTTGAATAAACAAAAACATTTTACTAACCTTTGACTGAGAATGCAAATAATTGTGGGCATAGATAAAAAACAGTGTGAAGAAACTAAAGCCAATTACTAATATGCTGTCCCATTGTGAATGTAGCAGAACTCTCTTGTCAGCATTATTTTGCATAGTAGGTACAATGATTTGTGTATAGCACCTTGGACAAAACATAAATGGTCTTTCAACCTTTGCTGTACATGAGACTAAAAATATAGAGAAAAAATCTAAATAAGTTACTATAACTGTATGGTATTTTATCACTTTTAAAGTAATTATGCATCACAACAGGAAACACTGAATATAATTTTGCTTATAAAAATCTCTCTGAGAATGTCTGCCAACATTTTGTAACAAATTAGAGATTGACCACAGAGTAATAGCATCAGAGAACCTGATAGTTATTTTTTACATGGAGATAGCATACATAGATTTTTAAGTGTGAAAGCAGACACTCTAATGAAATTCATAAAGTTAACAAAGCACAGGCTATTTTAGAATATCCTTACTAAAAAGAGGGACTAAAATCAGTGGACAACTGGACACTGACAAAGATGAGAAAGGCAATAATTGGGGCAGGCAAAGGGGAACAGCAGAACAGACAAATAGCAAGGATTATTTCTGAATAGAATAGGAATGAATCAAAGGTTTAGGAGTTAATCAAGATCATTTTGTTGAAATCTGCATAAAAAGCAGAAAAAGAAAGGCAAATTCTAGTCCACTGGGTTAGAGAATTTAATGCAATTCAGTACCATGAAAAATTCTGCCTACAGTGTTTGAGACATTCTGTTAACTTTTACTCTTGGAATCTCTTATTCAATTGACTACGTCTTCTCTAAAACGATCTTTCTTTGAAAAGAGCTTTCCACATAAAGGGGAACAAAGTACTGGTACATGCTATAACACAAATGAGCCTTGAAAACATTATGCCAAGTGAAAAAAGCCAGATACAGACATGAAAGGCCACACAATGATATCCCATTTATATGAAATATCCAGACTAGACAAACTCATAGAAATAGAAAGCAGATTAGGGTGGTATTTCCTTTTGAGGTGTGAAAATATTCTAGAGCCAGACAATTCTGATGGTTGCACAACTAAATTCCACTGCATTATACACATTAAAGTGGTTAAAATGATGAATTTTGTGTTATATTTTGCCACATTTGCAAAACAAGCTTTTTCTAATTCATCTGGTTTGACCTATACAAAAGTATGGTTCTTTCTAGCAGCAGGCCAAAATTGTGCTCCTTATACCTAGGTTTTATGGTGCCATGAATCTTTTGCAAAATGAGGCAGATTCTAAGACCAATAATTTAGAATTACTAATATGAAAGACCTGTGGCTTTGCTGGGAGATACCTGTGTGAGGGAACTGCCCTTTCATACTGCCATGGCAGATATCTCTCATCCCTTCCACAAGAAACAATGGAAATTCTCCTTTTCTGACCTAAGTTCCCAATTCAGTTCATATTTTCTAATATTCCAGGAGGTGATAATCCACACTGTTTAATAAATTTTGAAGGCTCCTCCTTCCAACTAAAATGAAGAACTGAAGGTCTGACACTCCTTTCTGAGGCTGGCTTGTGTGCCTTTAGTTATATTGAAACCAAATTTGAAATTGCTCGTCTTTGAAACTACCTGGCATGAATACATTGTTGGATGTTCAATTGCTAAGTATAGCAAGTGTCATTAGAGTATAAAGGTAGGGAAGAAGTTGGATAAGTCTAAATATGAATCTTTTAGGGTGAATATGATAAGTAAAATATTGGACTGAGCTACTGAAAACAACTCAAGAGGTCCTTCAAAGACAAAAATGGGGCCCAAGTTGTAGTGCAGCAGGCTAAGCCTACATCCCATAAGAGCACCAGTTGGAGTCCTGATCCATCTCCCTGATAATGTGCCTGGGAAAAAAAATAACTGAAGTATAGGACCCAAGTCCCTGCAGACCACATTAGAGACCCAGAAGAGTTCCAGGCTGCTGATTTTGGCCTGGCCCAGCCATGTTCATTGCAGGCATTTGGAGAGTTAACCAGTGAATGGGAGATATTTACCTCTCTTTCTCTCCCTCTCCCCTCCCTTCTCTCTCCCCTTGCCCCCTTCCCCCTCCCTCCCCTTCTCTCCCTCTCCCTCTTTCAGAAAAATCAATAGACACTTTTTTTAAAAGAAACCAGATAAAGAAGATGAAGCTCTATTTTGTTTATGCTCCTAAGACTACTAAGTAAGAACAACTGTGACACAGAGCCCACTCAGGCACAGCAAAGATCTAAACTATGTAGTCCACTTCTGACTGCTAAAATTACAAGTGCAACTCTTCATATATTAAAGATAGTGCACAGGAAAAAAAAACACAGAAAAATACATGCTGATCAGATAGGAGCAATACTGATCTGGTCATCTTCACCTTGAATTTAGCTTTTAGTGTGAGGGGAGCTATATATAAGAACAGAAAAAGTTTTGAGTTGTAAATACAGATGCTTATAGAAAATATTAGATCTGACTTATACTCTTCTACATTTCCTTTTCACCTAGTTAGCAAGTAAGACTAAATTACAGACATTGTCCATGTGCATTTCCTAATCTGTCCCACCTAGTGGCTATTGCTGCATGAGAGGATACCTCCTACCTGCACTATCAATTGAGGATGACTAGGTCCATGTACTGGTCTAGAATCTGAATAAAACAGACAAAATATCCCTGCCTTATGCAGCTTACACGATAGCAGAAAGAAACAAACTATCAATACATCCAATCAGTGACTTAAGAGACTCTCCGAAGGTTGTACGTATAACAAGAGAAAACTGCACATGAAGGGAATGGGGAATGTCTCAGGGAGGCAAGGGAAGATTATCTCATTTTAAACAGAGTTAGGTTATGCTTCACTGGGAAGATATTGCTTGCTCCAAGACTGAAAACAGTTGACTGAGGGAGTCATGCAGATATCAAGGGGAATCACAGTCTGACTGATATGTGTGACAAACACTGAGGAGCACAGTGTTCTGGTGCTGAAACAGCTAAAGGGAGAGTGGTAGGACATGAGCTGATCACACCAGATGGTGCAGGGCCTTGTTAGTCATGGAAAGGCACATGGTTTGCATATAGGTTGGGAAAAGGAAGTGCTCATTTCCCCATTGTGATGCTTCCATGATTCAGCTTGGCTAGCTATGGATGGCTTTTTTAAAAAGACTATTTTACTTGACAGTCAGAGTTATATATAGATAGGGAAGGAGGGAGGGAGAGAGGGTGAGAGAGAGAAAGAGAGAGAGAGAGAGACTGATTGATCAGTCTTACATCTACTGGTTCACTGACCAGGGCTGGGCCAGGTCAGTCAGGAGCCTGGAATTCCATCTAGTTCTCCCTCATGGGTAACAGTGGTCAAATTACTTGGATCACCTTCCACTGCTTTCCCATGCACACTAGCAGGGAGCTGGATCAGTATTGTAGCAGTCAGGACTTGACCCCATGCTCATATGGGAAGCTGGCATCGCAGGTGGCAATTTCACCCACCCCACCACAATACTGATTCCTTCCTCTTGATTACAGTGACTGCTGCTTCGCCTGCTCTCTCAACTTTACTGCCACCAAAGATTATTAGATAAACATTATAATCAACAGTTTAGGAAAGTAAATAAGTATCATGTGAGTATATATTTCCTAACCAATTTTATTCTCACAAATTTCCCATTCCATGCCTTTCATATCAGACAGATCTAACTCCTTACTTCTCTTTATGTGTTCCATTATTTCTAATCCTAGGTTTTTGCTCATGTTGTTTCCCGACTCCCTGACACTCCGACTCAATACCCCAACTACTCCTCAATATACGTAGTGAGAGAAATTATTTTCTTTCACACACAGCTTAGGTTCCATCCTCAATCAGTATACCCACTCCTTCATATAGCCTCATATCTCCTGCCTTTCCTTCCCCATCATTGCATCTACACCTGTGAAGATGACCATGGGTGGAAAAAGATGTGTAACATGACAACGGGCTGTACTTTGGATTAATAATCACTAACTTCTAGTGGATACTTGATGTAGCTTCAAAATTTTAACATGTTCACTGTTCCCTTCTACATAACACTTCAAACTTCTCCTTTCTCCTCTAATATCTAGCAACTCCTCTCCTGCTTCATGCTTAACTGATTACCTTCATATACACAGTCAGAAGAGAATCTCCACATAGTTCTGTAACCTCCCAAGCAACATGCATCTTTACAAATGCTCTTACCCTCCTTTCCTTCTCGGTAGATAAATTATTGTTCTGTTACACTTTTTTATGTCTTCTGATGAGAAGTCAGCTGCCAATCATGTTGTTGTTCCTGGGTATCTCTTGAGTCGGTTTTCTTTTGCTGCTCTCATTGTTTTCTTTCTGGTTTCAGCTTTCAAAGGTTTGAGCATTGTGTGTCTATATGTGAATGATTCGGCTTTTATCTACTGAGAGTTCATTGAAATTACTTGATTTATAAATTAATATTGTTCATAAAATCCGGGAAGGTTTAACTTCAAAAAATTTGTACACCCTTCTCTACTTAAGCTCTCTTCTTTTTGAGTGTTTGACATATATAATCCCATAAATCTTTGAGGCTATGTCCATTTTATTTCAATCAATTTTAATTCTATTCAGCTTACAGGTTTGTCCATCTTCAAGTTCATTGATTTTTCTGGCATCTCATATTTTCTATTTAATCTCCCTAGCAAATTTTTAATTTCAGTTTTTGTACTTTAAAACTTAAGAATTCCCATGAGGCTCTCTTTAACAAATAATTTCTGCTTCTTTTTTTTGGTATTGTTTATTCACTGAATGGTTATCATAATACTTTTTTTTCAATTCTTTAAACATAATCCATTTAGCTATTTAAATGAATTTTAATAACTATTTTAACTCATTATATGATAGGTCCAATTCAGGTAATTTCTGTTGACTGCTTCTTTTTCCTAAGTATAGTTCGCACTTTCTTGTTTCTTTGCATGACTGAATTTTTTTTTTTTTTTGGTGAATAGTGGTCTTTTGATAATATGCTATAGAAACTCTAGATTTTAATTTTAAACCTGAGAGGAGTTGTTCTATTTTTTTATGTACTAAGTTTGTCTAGACTAAATTTATGAACTCTATCTCCCCCAAGTGTGAAACTACTAATATCTATGTTCAATTGTTATTTTCCCTGTTTGTATTTTTAAGCCTACCTTCCTAGAGGACATCCTTGTATTTTCCCAGCTTATCATTCATCAAAAGATTGCACAGGGGCTCTTCTCCAGCTCCTCAAACTAATAAACCTTTCATTTTTTGCTTGTGGATCTTTGTGTGAACTGTGGAGCACATTAAAACATAAGATAATTTTCAAGTTTTCTTCTTTCTTTGGCTGTCCACCATGTCTCCCACATCTTCTCTGTACCTGTGTACAGATTCTGTAAGCTAAGGATATGTGGGTAACTAGGGCCCTCTCTGGTATCCACTGTGCTTCTGCAGATAGTCTCAACATTTGAAATCTGTTTGAAACCTAAATATGTTGGAGACTTGCATGCTTTATAAAGTATAATTTTTTTATTGGCTATTAAGTGAACTTAGTATAATTTGATCTCTCATAGACCTGCTCCTATTGAATTTATTTTCTGATAGATAATAAGGCTCATTTCTAAACAAGAATTTCACATTATGACCAAAACCTGTATGTATTTTAATACACCAAATATCTGTTAATGCATTTGTTATTATGTAACCAAAATTTTTATTATTGTTATTCTTACTTATGAAAAATAAATAGACAACCCCTGCAGGCTCTTCAGTGGTACTGAAAACCTTGTGGTTATTTTTTAAATAACCATCCTATAAGAGCATAATAGGTTTAAAAAATATCAAAACAGGTTTGACTTCACTAGAAGATGTAAAGCAAGCTATGTAACTAAACACAATTTTTTCTGATTTATGCACAAAGGAAAAAGAAAGGCAAATATACATCAACTGACAATAGGTAAATAGAAACCTGAATATAGCCCTACCATACAATCCAGCCATCCCACTCCTTGGAATTTACCCAAAGGAAATTAAATTGGCAAATAAAAGAGCTGTCGGAACCTTAATGTTTATTGCAGCTCAATTCACAATAGCTAAGACCTGGAATCAACCTAAATGCCCATCAACAGTAGAATGGATAAAGAAATTATGGAATATGTACTCTATAGAATACTATACAGAAGTAAACAAAAATGAAACATGGTCATTTGCAACAAAATGGAGGAATCTGGAAAACATCATGCTGAATGAAATAAGCCAATCCCAAAGGGACAAATATCATATGTTCTCCCTGATTGGTGACAACTAACTGAGCACCTAAAAGGAAACCTGTTGAAGTGAAATGGACACTATGAGAAACAATAACTTGATCAGCCCTTGTCCTGATTGTTGAGGAACAACTTACTATTTTATTCCTCTTAATGTTTTTTTGTTCTGCTTAATACCTCTTTAATTAACATAAAATTATTCTTAGTCATTTAAATTTAACTGAAAAGTGATCCCTATTAAATATAAGAATGGGAATAAGATAGGGAGGAGATATACAGTTCGGCTTACTCAGACTTATCCCTAATGGTAGAGCTAGAAACGTGCCAGGGGATTCCAATTCAATCCCATCAAGGTGGCATGTACCAATGCCATCTTACTTGTTAAAGTGATCAGTGTAAGTTCATAATTGGTCAAAAAGATAGGAGTAAGTGTCGAAGGGATTACATAAATAAGACCAGTGTCTGCAAATTATTGATAGAATTAAAAAGGAGAGAATGATCCTACATGGGAAGCAGGATACGCAACAGCCTCATAGAATGGCGGATGTCCTAAACAGCACTCTGGGCTCAGAAACAGCATTAAAGGCATTTGGAACTGGCTAAAAAGCCCATGAGAGTTTCTCAGGCATGGAAAGCCAAGACATTGTGGCAAAAAAAACAAAAAAAAAACAATGACCTAAATGAAAGATCTCTTTGAGTGATATCCCAGTGGAAAGAACGGGCCATCAAAGAAGGCAGTACCTTTCTCTGAAGGGAGGAGAGAACTTCCACTTTAAATATGGCCTTGCCTAAATAAGACCAGAGTAGGTGAACTCAAGAGACTTCCATAGGCTTGGCAGCTCATGATGAGAGCCTCAGTGATTACTGACGTCATAAATAAGAGTGTCAATTGTTAAATCAACAATGGGAGTCACTGTGAACCTGCTCCCCATGTAGGGCCTCTGTCCTTAATGTGTTGTACTATGCAAATTAACAGTAAAACTACTACTCAAACAGTACTCTATACTTTGTATGTCTCTGTGGGTGCAGTCTGTTGAAATTTTTACTTAGTATATACTAAGTTGATATTCTGTATATAAAGATAATTGAAAATGAATCTTGATGAAGAATGGGATGGGAGAAGGTGTGGGAGATGGTATGGTTGCAGGTAGGAGAGTGGTTATGGGGGGGGGGGGGGAGGGAAGCCTCTGTAATCCAAACGTTGTACTTTGGAAATTTATATTTATTAAATAAAAGTTGAAAAGAAAAAAAAACAAATCTTTAAAAAATAAATAAAATAAAATAAAATGTTATCTCTGAAAAAATTCTTATAAGCCTGTGCTATAAATTTAATTTCAGTCAAAATTAACAAAAAAGTACCTCTCGCTCTGTCACCAAATACCTTACCTTTATCCCTAAAAATCCATTCATATATTCAATAAGCATTTATTAAATACCTTCTATTATTAATTACTTTTATTATACTGATATACAGAGTGCATGAGTAAGCTTCTAAAGGACCTTACGTTGAGTAAGGGAGTGGAGTGAGTAAACCTAGAGTGAAAGTGCACTATGGTCAGTGTTACAATAAAGGAGTACTACCTGGAGGGATCAGAGAATGCTTTCCAGAGAGGTAGCTTGAATGAATCCTGAGGCATAAGCAGGAATTTGCCCAGCATTTGAAGGGAGGGACAGGATGTTCTAAGTATAGCAAAAATTGGAATTATGGGGTCTACTGCAAGTAGTTTACTAGCTGGAGCATATGATTTAGAAAGAGTTGTGAATGAGAGGCAAGATCATATCAAGAAGTACCTTATATCCCAAGTCAGGTGCTTCATGTCAGTCCTAATGTGATTGGAAGCCTTGATGGATCTTGAAAAGAGGAGTGGTATTTCAGATCCTGCCCCCACCCAGTACTATGGAGTATGCTTGTAGATGTCTTCTCCATTCACTAGTGTGAAGATTCCTAGAAATAAAAACTTCTGTTGATCTTGTTGATTCTTAAAAAGCAAAAGAAAGGGACATATATTAGCAGTCAGTATGAGTCTGGTAGGTCTCTTAAATTATCTTCATGTTTAGGGGTTAAAGGTTCTTGTTTGAAATTTAATTATCAGTTAATCATTCCAGAATATCTCCTCTCTAAGAATCAGTGTTAGTTAATAAATGCAATAATTTTCACTTTCTTTTTCCCATTTTATCTGCTTTCACCTAAACCCTTATACAGGTCAAAGCTACTTTTATTCTACATTTAATAACCTTTTACAATGTAATTACTACTGGGAATATAGAGCAGCCTGTTAGTGACTCCATGCATGTTCATTTTATTTGAACAAAAATTGCAC
Organism: Lepus europaeus; assembly: GCF_033115175.1. Lineage (NCBI taxonomy): Eukaryota > Metazoa > Chordata > Mammalia > Lagomorpha > Leporidae > Lepus > Lepus europaeus. The sequence continues at coordinate 61,180,655 of NC_084829.1, read as the reverse complement.
TTTTTCTTCAGAATAATGTATTAAAAACTCATGACTTCCTAATCTGACTAGTTTGTTTGATAATTGGCAAAATGATTCCATCAATATATAGTTAAAATGCTATTAACTTGATTTCATATTTCTCCTCTAAGATTTAATACTTGAAAAGATAATTATATCCAATTACCATAATTTGATTCATTTAAGTGGTATTTCATATCACATACAATGAAACCATTATATTAGTAGTCTTTCCTGGATAGAAGTTGTTTATTTTTAACTTTTATTTAATGAATATAAATTTCCAAAGTATAGCTTATGGATTACAATGACTTTTCCCCCCCATAACTTCCCTCCCACCCCTCTCCCTCTCCCTCTCCCCTTCCATTTGCATCAAGATTCATTTTCAATTCTCTTTATATACAGAAGATCGATTTAGCATATATTAAGTAAAGATTTCAACAGTTTGCACCCACACAGAAACACAAAGTGAAAAATACTGTTTGAGTACTAGTTACAGCATTAAATCACGATATACAGCACATTAAGGACAGAGATCCTACATGAGGAGTAAGTGCACAGTGACTCCTGTTGTTGACTTAACAATTGACACTCTTGTTTATGGCGTCAGTGATCTCCCTAAGCGCTTGTCATGAGTTGCCAAGGCTATGGAAGCCTTTTGAGTTCACCAACTTCGATCTTATTCCAACAGGGTCATACACCAAGTGGAAGTTCTCTCCTCCCTTCAGAGAAAGGTACTGCCTTCTTTGATGACATGTTCTTTCCACTGGGATCTCACTCAAAGAGATCTTTCATTTAGGTCATTTCATTTTTTTTTTTTTTTGCCAGAGTGTCTTGGCTTTCCATGCCTAAAATACTCTCATGTGCTCTTCAGCCATATCCGAATGCCTGAAGGGCTGATTCTGAGGCCAGAGTGCTGTTTAGGACATCCGCCATTCTATGAGTCTGCTGTGTATCCTGCTTCCCATGTTGGATCATTCTCCCCCTTTTTTATTCTATCAGTTAGTATTAGCAGACACTAGTCTTGTTTATGTGATCCCTTTGACTCTTAGTCCTATCATTATGATCAATTGTGAATAGAAATTGATCACTTGCACTAGTGAGATGGCATTGGTACATGCCACCTTGATGGGATTGAATTGGAATCCCCTGGCTCGTTTCTAACTCCACTATTTGGGGCAAGTCCGATTGAGCATGTCCCAAATTGTACATCTCTTCCTTCTGTTATTCCCACTCTTATATTTAACAGAGATCACTTTTCAGTTAAAATTTAAACACCTAAGAATAATTGTGTTAATTACAGAGTTCAACCAATACTATTAAGTAGAAGAAAAAAAATACTAAAAGGGATAAAGTATTAAGTTGTTCATCAACAGTCAGGGCAAGGGCTGATCAAGTCACTGTTTCTCATAGTGTCCATTTCACTTCAACAGGTTTCCTTTTTGGTGCTCGGTTAGTTGTCACTGATCAGGGAGAACATATGATATTTGTCTCATTGGGACTGGCTTATTTCATTCAGCATGATGTTTTCCAGTTTCCTCCATTTTGTTGCAAATGACCGGGTTTCATTGTTTTTGACTGCTGTATAGTATTCTATGGAGTACATGTCCCATAATTTCTTTATCCATTCTACTGTTGATGGGCATTTGGGTTGGTTCCAGGTCTCAGCTATTGTGAATTGAGCTGCAATAAACATTAAGGTGAAGTCAGCTTTTTTGTTTGCCAATTTAATTTCCTTTGGGTAAATTCCAAGGAGTGGGATGGCTGGGTTGAATGGTAGGGTTATGTTCAGGTTTCTGAGGGATATCCAGAATGACTTCCATAGTGGCTTAACCAGTTTGCATTCCCACCAACAGTGGATTAGTGACCCTTTTTCCCCACATCCTCACCAGCATCTGTTGTTGGTAGATTTCTGAATGTGAGCCATTCTCACCGGGGTGAGGTGAAACCTCATTGTGGTTTTGATTTGCATTTCCCTGATTGCTAGTGATCTTGAACATTTTTTCATGTGTCCATTGGCCATTTGGATTTCCTCTTTTGAAAATTGTCTGTTGAGGTCCTTGGCCCATCTCTTAAGTGGGTTGTTTGATTTCTTGTGGTGGAATTTCTTGATCTCTTTTTAGATTCTGGTTATTAATCCTTATTCTGTTTCATAGTTTGTAAATATTTTTTCCCATTCTGTCGGTAGCCTCTTCACTTTCCTGAGTGTTTCTTTTGCAGTACAGAAACTTCTCAATTTAATGCAATCCCAATAGTTAATTTTGGCTTTGACTGCCTGTGCCACCGGTGTCTTTTTCAAGAAGTCTTTACTGGTGCCAATATCTTGCAGGGTTTCTCCAATGTTCTCTAATAATTTGATGTTGTCAGGTCATAGATTTAGGTCTTTAATCCATGTTGACTGGATTTTTGTGTTAGGTGTAAGGTAGGGAAGTTGTGTATGATATAAATTTTTGTTAATTCCTTTCCCTTAAATTCATACTTAAGAATCCCATGAAGAACATGGAAAAAAGCTATTTAAAATCATGAATATTACCTGTGATAAAATTTTTAGATAGAACTCCAATCATTTTTAAAGGATTCCTATGATTTACATAGGGAAAGCACAAATGTCTACACAGAAATCATTACTAAGGAAAGATGTCAGGCTGAGACTGGCCATGTGGCTCTAAAATGATGTAATTATAAAATATTTTTAATTCCACTTCAGAACAATCTCTTAAACTCCATGCTCTTTTCCTTGATGCAGGTGTCACTGACAGTTCAAACTCTTACCAGGTCTCATGGGCAACAATATCACTAGTGTGCTTCCATTCTCATCTCACTCAGAATCAAAGGTGATGGTGCCCCTTCCCTGATTCACAACTTTTGCTGCTTCCTTATTGATTAGTGGAAACATGAAAACAGCATAACTAAACACATAGACCTTGATGCCGCAATTTATCATACAACTCTGCCCCCAAATTTTCAAGGTCAACATTAGTCCCTTGTATATGTCTTTCTACCTGCATAACAAGATTCAGTGCAGAAACCCAGTTAGGGGGCCGACGCTGTGGCATAGCAGGTAAAGCCGCCACCTGCAGTGTGGCATCCCATATGGGTGCCAGCTCAAGTCCCAGCTGTTCCGCTTCTGATCCAGCTCTCTGCTATGGCCTGGGAAAGCAGCAGAAGCAGTAGAAGATGGGCCAAGTCCTTGGGCCCTTGTACCCACTTGGGAGACCCAGAGGAAGGTCCTGGCTCTTGGCTTCAATCAGCACAGCTCTGTTGCAGCCAATTGCAGAGTGAACCAGTGAATGGGAGCGCCCCCCCCCCCCCCGCCTCTCCTTCTCTCTCTGTGTAACTCTGATTTTCAAATAAATCAATTAATTTAAAAAAAAAGTTTTGTATGTTTGCTACAGCAAATTACTAGAAATTTGATGACGTAGAAAAGAAATTCATGTTCTTTCATAGTTGTGTTGGCCACAAGTCCAAAATCAGCTTCCCTGGGGTGAAATCAAGGAACTTATAGCCAGCCACATCATGCCTGTGGCTGCCAGTGCTCCTGGGCTGTGATGCATCACTCCATTCTCTACCTCCGTGGTCACATTAATTTTCTCCTCTCGTGTCTAAGTAATCTCTCTGTACCTCTCTCTCATAGCATGCTTATCATGCCATTTAAGGCCCGCCTAGATCAACTAAGATATAATTTCCTTCCTTTTTTTTTTTCTTTAACTTTTATTTAATGAATATAAATTTCCAGTGTACACCTTATGGATTACAATGGCTTCCCCCTCCCATAACTTCCCTCCCACCCGCAACCCTCCCCTCTCCCGCTCCCTCTCCCCTCCCATTTGCATCAAGATTCATTTTCAATTCTCTTTATATACAGAACATCAATTTAGTATAAAGATTTCAACAGTTTGCACCCACATAGAAACACAAAGTGAAACATACTGTTTGAGTACTAGTTATAGCATTAAATCAAAATGTACAGCACATTAAGGACAGAGATCCCACATGAGGAGCAACTGCACAGTGGCTCCTGTTGTTGACCCAACAAATTGACACTCTAGTTTATGGCGCCAGTAACCACCCTAGGCTGTCGTCATGAGTTGCCAAGGCTATGGAAGCCTTCCAAGTTTGCCGACTCTGATCATATTTAGACAAGGTCATAAAAGACAGAGTGGGGATAGTAACCAATGATCCTAAGAGTGGCATTTACCAGGTTTGAACAATAATACAGCATTAAGTGGGGAAGAGGACCATCAGTACACCAGGTTGGGAGTAGAGCCATTGGTGGTAGAGTAGAGGTTATGATTACAAAGGAATGAGGCCCAAGTATGCTAGACAGGGTCTAGAACAAAGGACAGAGTCATTATTAGAGGAGCTAAGAAAGGTGCTGTCTAAGCTACAATTAAGTTTTCTGATTTATAGGCAAATAGAACCTTCTTTTAAGGGACTTAACTTAATCACAACTGCAAACAGGTGACACTTAGTTAGGAAATTAGAACTGATGTCTTTGTGGACCATTGTTCTGTCTACTACAGAACACAGTACATATTTTAGAAATATTAATTAATGTGTTTGGCCTTATGCTGGGATCACGTATATATTAATAATATTCTTATCATCGAAGAGAACTGGAAGAATAAGTGTCAGACTCTGAACAGAGATCATCTGTAGCGAGCAGAACACAAATGAATAGGGAGGGAAGGAGAGTACCTACAATCAATATTTACTCTTGTATATACTCCCATTTATTTTAATAGTTTTAATATGTTTCGACTTATGAAAAAATCAAAATGTACTTCAGTAGGTGACTAGAATATTGTGGTAAATGCAGACAATTAAATGGCTTTCAATGTGAAGAGGAAATGAACCATTAAGCCATAAGAAAACATAAAGGAACCTTAAATGCACATTATTAAGTGAAAAAAGCCAATCTGAAAATGCTGCATACTATATGATTTCAAGTGTGTGAGCTTCTGGAAAAGCAAAAATTATGGAAACAAAGATCAGTGATTTCAAAAAAACAGAGGATGGATGAATAGGAAAAGCATAGTAGAGTCTTAGAACAGAGAAAACGGCCAGCGCCATGGCTCAACAGGCTAATCCTCCACCTAGCGGCACTGGCACACCGGGTTCTAGTCCCGGTCAGGGCGCCGGATTCTGTCCTGGTTGCCCCTCTTCCAGGCCGGCTCTCTGCTATGGCCCAGGTGTGCAGTGGAGGATGACCCAAGTCCTTGGGCCCTGCAGCCACATGGGAGACCAGGAGAAGCGCCTGGCTCCTGGTTTCGGATCAGCGTGATGCGCTGGCCGCAGCGGCCATTGGAGGGTGAACCTGCAGCAAAAAGGAAGACCTTTCTCTCTGTCTCTCTCTCTGTCCACTCTGCCTGTCGAAAAAAAAAAAAAAGTAAAAAATAAATAAATAAAACAGAGAAAATATTCTATTTTACACAAAATTATGGATATATGTTGTGATATCATTGCCAAAACTTACAGAATACACAACACCAAGAGTGAACCTCAAAGTAAGCTGTGGACTTTTAACAACAATATGTATCTTTTAACTAGATTTAATTAATTTATTTATTAATTGTTTGTTTGAAAGAGTTAGAAAGAAACAGGGAGAGACAGAAAGAAGGGCAGAGAGAGAACTTCTATCGACTGGTTCACTCCCCAAATGGCCCCATGATCAGGGCTAGGCAAGGCTGAAGCCAGGAGCCTAAACTCCACCCACATCTCTCATGTGGGTGTCGCAGGCCCAAGTACTTGGGCCATCTTCTGCTGCCTTCCCAGGTGCATCAATTATAACAAACATGCCACTCTGGCAGGGGATATTGATAGTGATAGTGGTTAAATGTGCTTGGGGACAAGAGGTATATGGGAACTCTGTACTTGCCATTTAATTTTGCTGTGAATCTAAAATTGCTCTTAAAATATAATTATTTTAAAAACTATATATCAGATGTATATATTTAGTAGATAAGAATTGTTTACAAAATTATTTAAAAAGAAATATTTGGCACTGAGGGACACATAAAGAAGCCTGACCTATAAATAAATGATTTCATGTACTGGGATGCATATGATGAGCGAACCATATATGAGATATGATGGTAACAAATCTTGGTACTCAAGAAAAACATCCAGAGTGTACATATATATTCGGAATTCACAAGCAAGTAAGAGATGGTTAGAGTTATAAAAATTATGACAGCAATTTAAGAAATTATTGAGGACTGATGTCCTAGTCCAAGTGTACCTCATCTCCCAGGTAATTTACAACATGGTTGGACAGATACATATTATACCCAATAACTGTAAACACTGAGATTAAATTGTGCACAAATTGCTTTGGAGTAATAGAAGGGAACACTTTACTCAAATTCATGGAGTCTCTTAAAGTTAATAAAAGGCTTTCTGAAAACCTGACAACTGATCTCATTCTTGAAGATTAAATAATTGTCCATGAAAAGAATAGAGTGCATTTAGAAGGTTATAAAAAGTGAACAAGCTCAGTAAAAAGGCACAGAAGTGTGGATAAGAACTAAGAACTGCATATAGCTCTTCATGTCACTGAAGAAAGAATTAGATGTTTTGTTTGGTATAAAGAATGTAAGGTTAAAATATATGTAAGGTCAGGCAAAGGAGACTTAGTTTTATTCTGTAAGTGATGAGTTGTTTGGTAGATGTGCTTAACTTAAAGATGGCATGTAAACTGACTGAATAAAATGAATACTAAATAGATGAAATCCAATGCTAATCTTAAAATGAGCCATAAAATATGCGGACTGATAGAATAACCAGGATGGTTAAAACAGTTATGTCCTGAAATTGCTGCATTGGTTCATAAGGAATTTAGTCTTTGGTTCCATCTCTGCTAATAATGTCTTCTTAGTTCCCAGTTCCCTTAACTCTAAATAAAATAGATACTAAATGCCTTTCATTTCTCCTAAAATCTAAAATTCTGATTTTATAATGACCACTCAATTTCCTCTTGTATCCTGCAATAATTAATTCTATGATACAATACATATTATAATAGCTTGATATACTTTTAATTGATTTTATTACCAACTAACACAAATTGGAATCTAGATTGTGGGGAAAGATGCTATGTAAGTTTTAAATAGGAACATTATCAAATATTTATATTCAACACCCCTATTCTATTTCCAAAAGCCAACAAAAACACCTTTTGTTTCCTTTTTAGTTGAAGTCCTCATAATTTTGGACACTTTATAGTCTGGCTATGTTATCAGTATACTCCATACTCAACATAAAGAAGTAGAAGTATAGCATCCCCTTAGAAAAAGGCAGTGTATTTATATACTTGAAGCTTATATCAACATCTAACTAGTTTGTGCCTGCAGATGTCTCACTGGTGGGCCCTTGGTCTGACAATTTGTTTCTAGGTCAAGTGTTTGCATTTTATTATAATAAATGAGCCAGTGTCCTTTCCTATCTTCCCTGCCAATGTCTGACTTGAAAGAGAATAAGAGAAATTAGTATTTAATTATATTCCATTAGAAAAAATAAGGAAAACAATTTTTGTGCCAAATATATGTTACCTCACCCTCTATAATCAGATTTAATTCTCCCATGCACAGTTTTCTTCTGTGGTAATAATACTCAACACTGTGAAACTCTTGCTATTGTACTTTTTGCACTTTTGAAAAATGTCAACACTCAATTTTATAGCATTTGATTTAACACTTTTGGGAGCACTTTAAACCTTTAATAATTTATAGCCATCCCCAGAAATGTGTGATAGGCACAGTTAAGGCAGCAGTCAGAAGAAAAGGTCAATATATAGATTGAAGTGTTATAAGACATCCATAAAGATAATGGACCAAAAAAAATTCAAAGCAGAAACTAACTTCTTTAGCACCTCATCATCTCATTATCACCTTATTACCAAATTCCCTGAAGAGTTTATCATTTTGAAAATGTGCTCTCTTGAAACTTGCATACCATTACTTCTTCCTGGAATCTTTCAAATATTTAACAAAGTGATCTAAAACAATAATTTTAGTTTTTTCATCATACAGCAGTGTGTGTGTGTGTGTATCTTTTTGCTTAGTCTATCTAAATGATGGCATTTCCAATTATAACTTTATTTCTTTTTTTTAAACTTTTATTTAATGAATATAAATTTCCAATGTACAGCTTATGGATTACAATTTATTATTTATTTATTTCTTATTATCTAACATAGAAAAGTGATCATTGATATTATTTTATAGACAATATGCCCTAAAATACATTTAGTTTTAATTCTGTAAAATGTATTCAAAAGAAAAGTGAAATATAATAGGTTAAGATGATACTTGCATGATCCAAAACCAGTAGAAAAAACTGTTTACTTTTGCTCAGTATAAAACTTAGATTATTTAGACATTTGTTTCACAACATGACAAGAAGCATTGAGTGTGAAGTTTTTTTTTTAATCATAGATATCAGGAATCTCAGATGCTGACTTTTAAGTTCCTCTAATAGGCTTTGAAGGTATGCCCAAGAAGAGATGTTTAGACTGATGTTTAGGATTGCTGTGACATTCATCAATGCACTTATTGTGCAAAAAATATTCATTTGACATTAAGTATACATGACTTACATTGGAAAAAGAACATTCCCTTAAAGAGTATAACCATAATCAATACTTACATCTAAAAAAAATTCAAAAGACTCAGCTCAACATAAATGTTCTCTTTTTAGTCCCAAATTAGTTCATGTTCTTGAGGTGGATATACTATAGAAGGGTAGAAATTGCAACATTAAAAGTATGTATCATAATCACTTAGGAACTAATTAAAATGTACACATGCACAAATGTCATGCCCTCAAGTCCTACTTCTAGTGACTCCATGGTGATGCCTACAAGTCTGTATTTTTCACACTGTCCTGTTGTGATTCTGATACAAAACTAATTTTAATAGCTACTAATTTGGACTAAAATTTTGATTAAATATGGTCAAACCATTTGTGTCTTTCTATTATAAAGACCAATCTCTGCATGACATATGTTTAGACTTCATACATCGCTTGCTGAATGCCTAAATGGATAAATGAATGACAACAATATTTCAATGAAAAGAGAAATTTACTCTGGCCACAGGTATAATTTAGTAGATGGTACTGGGGCACACATTTGGCATAGCAGTTAACTCTGATTGGGATACCTCCATCCACCAGAGTCCCTGGATTCTAGTCCTGGATGTACCACAGTCAGGAGCCAGGGGCTTCTTCCAGGTCTCCCACATGGGTGCAGGGGCCCAAGTACTTGGGCCATTTTCTACTGTCTTCCCAGGCCACCGCAGAGAGCTAGATTGGAAAAGGAGCAGTGGGGACTATAATGGGCGCCCATATGGGATGCCAGCCCCACAGGCAGAGGATTAACCTGCACCACAGCGCTGCCCTCGATACACTTTCAATTCGGCTTTCTGCTAATGTACATTCTGGGTCACAGCAGGTGATGGCTCAAGTAGTTGAATCCCAGCCTCCCATTCGGGAGACCTAGATTGAATTCCAAGCTCCTGCTTTCAGCCTGATTTAGCCTCAGCTGTTGTGGACCTTGGGAAGTAAATCAGCAGATGGAAGATCATCCCCACTCTTCCTTCTCCCTCTTCTACCTACCCCTCTTTTCCCCTCCAAATGAAAGAAGAGGGGAGAAGAGGGAAAGGAAGGGAAAGAAAGAGGGAACTGAAATTGTCCTTAAACCATGAGAAGAGTATTTAGTTTTTTATAAACAATCAAGCACTAAAGGCAGATTTTCATAGAGCAGCTATAAAATGCTGGGCAGGCATTGTAGGTTGGAGAATATTCAACTTCTCACCCATACCACAAAAAAAAGGCAACATATGTGGTCTTTTTAAAAAAAAAGATTCATTTATTTATTTAAAAACAGAGTTACAGAGAGGCAGAGGCAGAGATAGGGAGGGAGGGAGGGTGAGAAGGGGGCATGGAGAGGTCTTCCATCCACTGGTTCACTCCCCAGATGGCCGCAACAACTGGAGCTGAGCCAGTCGGAAGCCAGGAGCCAGGAGCTTCTTCAGGTCTCCCACGTATGTGCAGGGGCCTCTTCTACTGCTTTCTCAGGCCATAGCAGAGAGCTGGATCAGAAGTGAAGCAGCCAGGACTCAAACCAGTGCCCATATGGGTTGCCGGCACTACAGGTGGCAGCTTTACCTGTTACACCACAGTGCCAGTCCCTGAGTTACTCTTAATTTGAACATTAGCACCACAAGACAAAAAAGCTTACTTACTATTTATAAAATGTATTATTTCTGATTAAGTTATTGGAGGACATGAGATTTCCATTCAGAAACTACACTTAAGTTGATGTTAATTTAGCCATATAATTTAGTAGGAGACCCAAATGGAAATAAGAGGAAATACAAATTTAATAAGAATTAAGTGTTCCAAATAGTACCAATGCAAAGGACTAAAAGGCATGTCACTTCCATGACAGATGAGAAAGTGTTTCAAATTAATAGGTATGTGAACCCCACTAACAAAAGTTACATTTTCAGAAATAGGAAGTCCTCAAGGAAGAAAAACTTCCAGTCTTCAAGAATTTACAGAGTACAGATTAATCTTTCACTATGCTAACAAAGAGTATTTGGTAACATAAATATGAACATGGATTCAAGGTATTCCTTGCAGACTTATTTAAGATTTCAAATTAGGATTTGATGGAATTCCCAAAAAAAGGTATCATGAAAGAAGCCTTTTATTTCTTTTTTTTTATCTTTTATTTAATGAATATAAATTTCCAAAGTACAGCTTATGGATTACAATGGCTTCCCCCTGCCCATAACTTCCCTCCCACCCGCAACCCTCCCCTTTCCCACTCGCTCTCCCCTTCCATTCACATCAAGATTCATTTTCAATTCTCTTTATATACAGAAAATCAGTTTAGTATATATAAAGATTTCAACAGTTTGCCCTCACATAGTAACACAAAGTGAAAAAATACTGTTGGAGTACTAGTTATAGCATTAAATAACAGTGTACAGCACATTAATGACAGAGATCCTACATAATATTTTTTTAAAAAATTGATTAATTTTCTATGTAATTTCCAATTTAACACCAAGTTTTTTTTTTCATTTTCAATTATCTTTATATACAGAAGATCGATTCAGTATATACTAAGTAAAGATTTCATCAGTTTGCACCCACACAGAAACACAAGGTGTAAAAATACTGTTTCAGTACTAGCTATATCACTACTTCACATTGGACAACCCATTAAGGACAGATCCCACATGGGACGTAAGTACACAGTGACTCTTGATGTTGATTCAACAATTTAACACTCTTGTTTATGGCGTCAGTAATCTCCCTAGGCTCCAGTCACGGGTTGCTGAGGCTATGGAAGCCTTTAGGGTTCACCGACTTCGATCTTATTCCAACAGGGTCATAGTCAAAGTGGAAGTTCTCTCCTCCCTTCAGAGAAAGGTACCTCCTACCTTGATGGCCCTGTTCTTTCCACTGGGATCACACTCACTGAGATCCTTCATTTAGGTCTTCTTCTTCCTCTTCCTCTTCCTCTTCCTCTTCTTCCTCCTCCTCCTCCTCCTCCTCCTCCTCCTCCTCCTCCTCCTCCTCCTCCTCCTCCTCCTCCTCCTCCTCCTCCTCCTCCTCCTCCTCCTCCTCCTCCTCCTCCTCCTCCTCCTCTTCTTCTTCTTCTTCTTCTTCTTCTTCTTCTTCTTCTTCTTCTTCTTCCTCCTCCTCCTCCTCCTCCTCCTCCTCTTCCTCTTCCTCTTCCTCCTCTTCCTCTTCCTCTTCTTCCTCTTCTTCCTCATCCTCTTCTTCCTCTTTTTTTTTTCCAGAGTGTCTTGGCTTTCCATGCCTAAAATACTCTCATGTGCTCTTCAGCCAGATCCAAATGCCTTAAGGGCTGATTCTGAGGCCAGAGTGCTATTTAGGACATCTGCCATTCTATGAGTCTGTTGTGTCTCCCCCTTCCCATGTTGGATCCTTCTCTCCCTTTTTGGTTCTATCAGTTAGTATTAGCAGACACTAGTCTTATTTGTGTGATCACTTGGACTCTTAAATCTACCAGTGTGATCAATTGTGAACTGAAATTGATCACCTGGACTAGTGAGATGGCATTGGTACATGCCACCTTTATGGGATTGTATTGGAATCCCCTGGCATGTCTCTAACTCCATCATTCTGGGCAAGTCCGATTTTGCACGTCCCCAATTGTACATCTCCTCCCTCTCTTTTTCTCATTCTTATATGTAACCAGGATCACTTTTCAGTTAAGATTTAAACACCTAAGAATAATTGTTGTTAATTACAGAGTTCAAGCATTAGTACTAGAACAAAAAAAAAAATACTAAGATAGATAAAGTATTACATTGTACATCAACAGTCAGCACAAGATCTGATCAAGTCACTGTTTCTCATAGTGTCAATTTCACTTCAACAGGTTTCCCCTTTGGTGCTCAGTTAGTTGTCACCGATCAGGGAAAACAAATTATATTTGTCTCTTTGGGACTGGCTTAATTCACTCAGCATGATGTTTTCCAGATTGCTCCATCTTGTTGCAAATGACCGGGTTTCATTGTTTTTGACTGCTGTATAGCATTCTATAGAGTACATGTCCCATAGTTTCTTTACCCGGTCTACTGTTGATGGGCATTTAGATTGGTTCCAGGTCTTAGCTATTGAGAATTGAGCTGCAATAAACATTAATATGCAGATGGCTTTTTTGTTTGCCAATTTAATTTCCTTTGGGTAAATTCCAAGGAGTGGGATGGCTGGGTTGAACGGTAGGGTTATATTCAGGTTTCTGAGGAATCTCCAGACAGACTTCCATAGTGGCTTAACCAGTTTGCATTCCCACCAACAGTGGGTTAGTGTCCCTTTTTCCCCACATCCTCACCAGCATCTGTTGTTGGTAGATTTCTGAATGTGAGCCATTCTAACCGGGGTGAGGTGGAACCTCATTGTGGTTTTGATTTGCATTTCTCTGATTGCTAGTGATCTTGAACATTTTTTCATGTGTCTGTTGGCCATTTGGATTTCTTCTTTCGAAAAATGTCTGTTGATGTTGTGGAGTTTTTTGATTTATTTGTAGATTCTGGTTATCAACCCTTTATCTGTTGCGTAGTTTGCAAATATTTTTTCCCATTCTGTGGGTTTCCTATTCACTTTTCCTGAGTATTTCTTTTGCAGTACAGAAACTTCTCAATTTGATGCAATCCCAAATGTTAATTTTTGCTTTGACTGCCTGTGCTCCTGGGGTATTTTCCAAGAAGTCTTTGCCAGCACCTATATCTTGCAGGGTTTCTCCAATGCTCTCTAATAATTTGATGGTGTTGGGTCATAGATTTAAGTCTTTAATCCATGTTGAGTGAATTTTTGTGTAAGGTGAAAGGTAGGGATCTAGCTTCATGATTCTGCATGTGGAAATCCAGTTTTCCCAATACCATTTATTGAATAGACTGTCCTTACTCCAGGGATTGGTTTTGGATCTTTGATCAAATATGAGTTGGCTATAGATATTTGGGTTGATTTCTGGTGTTTCTATTCTGTTCCATTGGTCTATCCACCTGTTTCTGTACCAGTACCATGCTGTTTTGATAACAACTGCCCTGTAGTATGTCCTGAAATCTGGTATTGTGATGCCTCCGGCTTTGTTTTTGTTGTACAAGATTGCTTAAGCTATTCGAGGTCTCCTGTGCCTCCATATGAATTTTAGCATAATTTTTTTCCAGACCTGAGAAGAATGCCTTTGGTATCTTGATTGGTATTGCATTGAATCTGTAAATTGCTTTGGGAGAATGGACATTTTGATGATGTTGATTCTTCCAATCCATGAGCATGGAAGATTTTTCCATTTTTTGGTATCCTCTTCTATTTCTTTCTTTAAGGTTTTGTAATTTTCATCGTAGAGATCTTTAACATCCTTGGTTAAGTTTCTTCCAATGTATTTGATTGTTTTTGTAGCTATTGTGAATGGGATTGATCTTAGAAGTTCTTCCTCAGCCATGGCATTGCCTGTGTATACAAAGGTTGTTGATTTTTGTGCATTGATTTTATATCCTGCTACTTTGCCAAACTCTTCTATGAGTTCCAATAGTCTCTTAGTGGAGTTCTTTGGATCCCCTAAATAAAGAATCATATCATCTGCAAAGAGGGATTGTTTGAGTTCTTCCTTCCCAATTTGTATCCCTTAAATTTCTTTTTCTTGTTTAAAAGCTCTGGCTAAGACTTCCAGAACTATATTGAATTTCAGTGGTGAGAGTGGGCATCCCTGTCTGGTACCAGGTCTCAGTGGAAATGCTTCCAACTTTTCCCCATTCAAGAGGATACTGGCCGTGGGTTTTTCATAAATTGCTTTGATTGTATTGAGGAATGCTCCTTCTATAACCAATTTGCTTAGAGTTTTCATCATGAAAGGGTGTTGAATTTTATCGAATGCTTTCTCTGCATCTATTGAGAGAATCATATGATTTTTCTTCTGAAGTCTGTTAATGTGGTGTATCACATTGATTGTTTTGCGAACATTGAACCATCCCTGCATACCAGGGATAAATCCCACTTGGTCTGGGTGGATGATCTTTCTGATGTGTTGTTGCATTCTATTGGCCAGAATTTTATTGAGGATTTTTGCATCTATGTTCATCAGGGATATTGGTCTGTAATTCTCTTTCAATGCTGCATCTTTTTCTGGAAGCCTTTTATTTCTAAAACTTGCAAAATTTGTTTATACTTTTCCTCACCTGGAACCAAATTAGGTCAAGATTTTTAAAAATAAATAAAATGTTTAGGAGTAATTTACATTCATTAGACACATAAGTCCCAGTGTATTCAACAACTTCTTACAGATGTATACAACCCACCTTACTACAACTCAGAACAGTATACATTAGATTTAGAGCCCCTCCAGGGTCCCTGCTGCTCCCTGACAGTGGATGCCCTCTATCACAAAGACAACCACAATACAGTCAGAATATTTTAGGGAATTAAAAATAAGTGGAAAGTTAACAGTGAAAGAAAACTCCATGCGTCCCCGCCTTGCCATGGCTAAAAACCCCCTGTGGACAGGATTCAATGGACTGCTTCCTTACCTGCTACCACTTCTAGGCCCCATTGCTGGTTTGCTTGTTACACTATCTGTGGGTCCTTGTATTTTTAATAAGCTGATGTGGTTTGTTCGTGAATGCCTTTCAACTGTTCAGGCTCAGAGTGCTAAAAACCGTGGAATCTAGCCTGTAAATTTTAGGATTAAAATTTGTACAAAAACAAAAAGGGGGGAATGAAGGACTTCTGAAAATTTACCTGCTAAAAAAATAGGAAGTTTCAAGAAAGGTCAGTTAGTTTCTGGGAAACTGCATCTTAGCAGATAACAGGGAATAGCAGTTTGGAAACCCCCCTTGTGCAATGGTTAAGATAAGTAAAACTGATGTGTACTGAGATAAGCAGGAATGCTGTATACTAAGATAAGTGAAATTACTGTAAACAAAAACCCCCTTCCCCTTTGTATTCACTTGCTTAAGATAACTTTGTGGTTTTTCCTTTAAATACTGCCTGTAACCCTTGTCCAGTACCTCACTCTCTCAGGAGGGAGGGGTCCAAATGTAAATAAAGCCGCCTCTTGCATTTGCATCAAAAAAAAAAAAAAAGAAAAAAGAAAGAAAACTCCATTTAAATACTCAGAATTTGTGGTCTTTTTTATTTTATGATAACTTCATGTGTATCTCCTTAGCCGTGGAAACACTTTAGGAGATTGTTTCAAGCATATGTTTTTAAAAGAAAAGCATTACAGCCTGTATTTTGTTATCTTACCTTGAAAACATAAACATTTTCTTTTGCTGATTTTTTTCAACATATATTTATTGGGTAGCCATTATATGACAGTCATTGTTTTAGGATCTGAGAACATAATTCTTCAAAACATAGTAAAGATTCTGCTCTAGGCATGAATGTGTGATCAAATAAATATATCAAAACTGATCAGTTATGATACACATACTTAGAGTATTGTAACAGGAACAAGAAGTCAGAAAGACTACTAGATTTGAGGAAAAGCTCTCCTAAGGAAATAATATTTACATTGAAATTTAACAATGAGAAAGCATCAGCCATTCAGAGATAATGCAGAAGAGGAAGAAGGTTCCAGGCAAAGCACAAAGGTCCTAAGTGAGGTGCAAACACAGAATATTTGCAAGACAGATCAAGGCCAATTGCTTGGGTTCTACCCAAAAGTAGACACTGTAGCAAAGGCTAAGGGAATAGGCAATTTGTTGCGATTATCCCAAGCAGCAAGTGTGGAGCTGGAAGAGAAGCCAGAGCAAGTGAAAAGATCAATGGAAGAGGGAGTTATAATCACTAATGGGGTTCTATTCTGCTGGGACCTCCCAAAATGCCTACAGAAGGTTTGCAAGAATGTTCACCTAGCAGGTGAAAGGCAGTTCCTTGCTTCTAGCTACCATTGGTTGAAGGTTGGCTCACAAAGCATTATTCTTGCTTTTTCAAACTTCGTTTTGTTTGTTTGCTTGCTTGCTTGCACAAGAGTATAGAGATCTCTGAGAAGTTCCAAATCCAAGGCAAACACGATTTATTTTTTGCACTCTGATTGTGATGAGAAGTTGTCAAAGTGTGGTGAGTCTTGAGTTACCAGTGAACTGTCCCTTTTGGCTATATCTGAAGTCACTTGGAGCTATAGTGATAATGCCATAGCACATCAAGTGTGTGAGAAGCAAAAGCACAGCGAGTAAGTAGAAAGAGTAACAGAGGAAAGCAAGGGCCAGACTATGTCCAGCCCTATGGGGCCAAAGTAGGGAGGTTGGATTTTGTTCCAACTGTAATACAAATCATTGTTTTTTAGAGAGTGTTGTGACTGATTTGGGTTAAATCAATCCTTTGAACAAAAGTGAACACTATCTGATAATATGTATTTGGAGTTTTACATAGAGTATTATCTTTATAAACCCTGAAGGAAACATATTAATTGTGTTTAAACATTGAAATCAGATGTCTAGCTTCCGCCTGGTTCCTTGTACTCACTCTCCTTTTCTGAATTCTAGGCAGAAATGGCTGCTTTCCAGACCTATGCTATTTCAGACTTTCTTTCACATCTAGTTCTTTGTATATGTGGTTCCCGGTTTGGAACATTCCTCATCCCTCATCTAGCCCATTTCCTCATTTTAAAATTTCAGTTTTATGAAAAATTCCACTGAAAGTTCACCCTTGACCACCATTTAAAACAGACCCCATGCTCTGCTCTCCTTCAGCACCATGTGATTTTTTTTAATCACTTAATGTCATTTGTCATTTACATTTAGTTGTTTATACCCTACTGCCCTCCCAGAGTATAAATACTCAATGCAAAATGAGACTGTCTCTATTTTTTTCACCACAGTGTCACAGAGCCTTGCAGTGTCTGGCATAAGGAAAAGATCCAATAGGTATTTGTTGAGTGGGTGAATGAATGAGTAACAGAAGAAAAATGACTAGCTCTTGTTGAAGCATGGTGGAGTGGGTCAGAGAGGCCTGCCCCTTTGCCCCTCATGAAGGCTTCTGGGATACTTTAAAGGAAATTTAGTGAAAAACCAAATATAATGTGACAGCCTCACCGTTGGCAAATGGTGTATCCATAAAAAAGTCTGTATGAAGCTATTTATTGCAGAGTTGGGTGACATATTTTATAATTTGACAAAGTATCCCTTGATCTGTTTTATATATAAGGATCTTCACATCTAGAGGTTTCCTGAAGGAATAGAACAGTCACTAACAATACTTTTGGTAATAAATGACTGTGGAACAATTTCCAGATTAACTAGTTCTTTTTTTGTTCTTCTTTGGAAGAGGTAACTTGATTTTAGATATCAGAGGTTGAAAGTAGCTACAGGTTTTCTTTTTTCAATTAAAAGTTCTAGTGTGTTTCTTCTTTGTAGTGCAAAAGGCTAACTCACTTTCAGGAAAATGCTGACACAGTATTAAGACAAATTGTGTCCCATCTCTAAAAGTCCTACAGAATAGTCTATCTTCTCTAAATTCCAAAGATAACAATAGTGTCCTACATGTGGTTAAACTAGCAAAGAACTAGTTGTCACCTGATCTTCTTTTTTAATCATTTCTATTTTACTTTAATCAGATTAAAATAGCTAAGATAAGCCAGTATTCTCTAGCCCATTTTTTACTTTAATGTCCATAAAACCTATACCAGAAATTCAACTCCATTATATAGAATCAAATGCTCTACCATTGAGCTATACCCCCTCAGCTCCTTTATATAAATAAATGGGCATAACATCTCCACACTGAACGCAAATAAAGGAGAAGGATTATCTTTAAGTAAAATTAATTCACAAATGAATTCAATTTAATATTTACTAAATGAAGAAAAGGGTATTTTTGTATGTGTCGATTCAAATATAATTTTAAGTTGCATAGAAAAGTGTCGATTCAGTTTAAACTGGGGAGTTCACAAAAACACATATATAGTTACCTATATATAATTACCAATAAATATAACTATTTTTACTAGGAAATAATTCAAGTGAATGAAAGAAAACTTCAGATTATTCTTACAAAAAAAATCAAAACATTCCCCTGATGTTCAGAGACCTGCTCCATGCCATAACCTGTCTCAGAAAAGGTTTTCTGAACCCAATAGGTAATCCCTTTCCAAACCAGTTCTTATTTCTGTGCTGCAGTGAGCCTAGCAGTTTTGGATTTGTTGAGTGAAGCAATTTAGGAATTGCTTCCTGCAGATGGAGATGCATTTCATAGTGAATCATTGGAGCTTTAAAAATAACAAACTGCTGTAAAGGAGGCTTAAAATGATCCCTGCAAATAGTGAAATCTATCTAGCCCATCTGATGGAGCAATTGAGGGGAAAAGAAACTAATTGAAACTATTGAAACAGCAGGGAAAGTTGACTGTTCCTTTTTTTCTCTTTTATCCATTCAGTGTAAAGGAAAATTGTCACGTCTAATAGAGTGTCAGAAAACAGTGTTAACTAGGTATAAATGCCTTTATAAGACTGTCCTCTGACATTCATGAGGTCAGAGAACTGAGAAGCTTGCCTCCAGCTAAAACACCTTTTGATGAGGACTAGCCATCATAGATGGTTTTCAAAGAAACAGTGCGGTCCATTTTAACGTCATGTCAACCAATTTCAAGAAGAGATTTAGTCTTTTCCAGTGCAAAGAAGTTGCAAACTAAAACTTTTAATTGAAAAAGCCTGAAGCCACTTTTAACCTCTTATATTTAAAACTTCAATTACCCCTTTCAGGTTTGAAAAAGAAAAAAAAAAAAGAGGGTGGCGAAAAGCACCTTTTTTCAAAGCCAGAAAATTAGTGATTTATAATCAGTTGTTCTTTTTCCAGAAAATTTGCTTCTACTTCTCTAAGCTTTGTGTCTCCATTTTATCAACAACACAAAATATTATTCAAGATCATGCCCTAAGTGTATGTAAATTTGAACCTTAATATAATGAATTTCTAAATAGTACAATAATTAAAATAAAATTACAGCCTTTCTACTTCAAAACAAATTTTTGATGGGAGCTGTTTATAATTAGTACACTCAATAAAACAATAGGTTAAGGTAAAGCTCTCATGATCCCGAGTAAAGTATTGACCACACCCTAGTTTGTGTGGAGTAGTTCCTATTTGCTCTGCTGTCCTGCAATTTGGCAGTCATCCCAGTTACTTCATTTTCTAATTAATCACCCTTGTCATCACCGTCATCATTAATAATTGTGGGAAAATGAGCTGAGATGCTTTCTGTTCTGTCAGCTCTCCCAAATGCACAGAGTTCAGTTTTTGAAATTTATTTGGTTATTTATTTGGGAGATAGACAAGAGACCTCCTATTCCCTGTTTCACTGCCCAAATGCCTGCAACCGATAGTGCTGGGCCGGATCAAAGACAAGAGCCCAGAACTCTATCTAGGTCTCCCTCATGTAAGCCAGTGACCCACTTCTTTGGCCCATCATCTGCTGCTTCCCAGGGTGTATTAGTAGGAAGCTGGAATTGGAAGTGCAGGAGGACTCAAACCCAACATTCCTTATGAGCTGCTAGGGTCATATACCACCAGGACAAACACCTGCCTCAACAGCTATCCCCAAGAAGTTAAACAAATTGTCTTAAGAAAGAACAGCTATTCCATAGCTGTTTCATTCATTGTAGTTGCATCCAAATTGAAAACAATTTGTTTAACTTCTTGGGGATAGCTGTTGAGGCAGGTGTTTGTCCTGGTGGTATATGACCCTAGCATCTCATAAAGGAGTGTTTGGGTTTGAGTCCTCCTGCACTCCCAATTCCAGCTTCCTACTAATACACCTTGGGAAGCAGCAAGTAATTCTGGAACTCATTTTGGAAGTTGTCCCCTTGGTTGGTAAGAGGCTGAGAAGTTCCCCATAGGGATGCTAGTTAACTTACTAAAAATCTGCTCTCTGGGACACCTTTGAAACTGTTAGACCACCCATCAGAGGGCCAGCAGAACTCACTGGAAAGCCAAACCCAGGGGTACTGGTGATACTCACCAGGAATCTGCCACTGAGAAACCTGAGAGTCAATTCCCCAAGGAGCTAGAGTGCAAAGTCCCTGGTAGTGGATACTGCTGAGTTTCCTGCAGGAGTAAGAAGAAAGGAACATACACCAGAGCTAAAAAGAGAAAACCCTTCTTTCAGTGTCCCTCCAAGGCCATTTACTGTCAAAATTTAACTTTTTTTCCATCTGCCAAACACTATGTATTTATAGAGTCCAGCTCCAGCATCACAAGGAAGGACATCAAGGGTGGATTCATAGCTGACAGATGAAAGTTAATAAGGGAAATACTCTGTCCCTAGGTTTACTGCTCTACAGTACATTTTCCACATGGTAGCCCCAGAATGATAAATCTAAAATTCAATATAACAGTTCCCTGTTCAAAACCCTTCAGTGCCTACCTATCACCAGTAAGCCCAAATTCTTTATTTTTAATTTTCATTTATTTTATATATTTGAAATTCAGGGAAACAGAGATTTTCAATCCATGGTCAATCCTGGGACTGGGCCAGGCCAAAGTAAGGATCCAGGAACTTCGTCTGGCTCTCCCACATGGGTGGTAGGGATCCAAGTTCTTGAGCCATTACCGGCTACCCTCCCAGGGTACACATGGCAGTGGAGACGGTACTCAGACTCAGGCTTTCCAATATGGTATGTGGGTACCTCAAGCAGCGTCTTAACCACTGCTCCACACAGCTACCCCAAAGTCCAATAGCTGAACAAGACCAGGGTTCTTCCTTGTATCTCAGCTCAGTCATACTTGTACTCTATGTTTCAAATATATTGATTAAAGTAGATGGAATTCCAATTTTGGCAAGAGATACTTCTTTGTATTGGGGTAAAAAAAAAATTTGAATAGAGAATAAGTGTTGGAAGAAATGATGTGAGAAGTCAAGACTGGGGCTGATGACAATTTTATCTATGGAGTGAGGTGAAGTAATCTTCCAAAAGTGTGGAATACAGGGTTTAGAGCCTGGGAAAGAACTGAATGAACATTGTGGAGAAAAAGGAAAGGTGTCAAAGCCAAGGTTAAAATGCAAACATTTTGCCAAATAAATTGGCAGATGTGATATGGGATAATAAAAATGTGTAGGATATGCTACAAGGCAGGATCTGCCTGACATGAAATTCACAACCAGACAGGACTGAAGAAATGTTTGCTTATAGTGGGTGAATATTGAATGGTGAGTTGATACTCTTTTTCTTTTTTTTTTTTTTTTTTTTTGACAGGCAGAGTGGATAGTGACAGAGAGAGACAAAGAGAAAGGTCTTCCTTTTTTGCCGTAGGTTCACCCTCCAATGGCCGCTGCGGATGGCACATCATGCTGATCCGAAGCCAGGAGCCAGGCGCTTCTCCTGGTCTCCCATGAGGGTGCAGGGCCCAAGAACTTGGGCCATCCTCCACTGCCTTCCTGGGCCATAGCAGAGAGCTGGCCTGGAAGAGGGGCAACCGGGTTAGAATCCGGCACCTCAACCAGGACTAGAACAGTGTGCCGGCGCCAGAAGGCAGAGGATTAGCCTGTTAAGCCACGGCGCCGGCCGAGTTGATACTCTTTAAAACTGTTCCTAAACTTGTACCTGGGCTTCAGAATTATATTCTAGATGTATCATGTGATTCAAGAGGAGGGCATTAAACATCCTGCCAGCTGATAATTCCTGGTTTGCACTTGTCAGGACACCAAATCTGTGTCAGGAAAGTTAGGATAGTTCCATATTTCACCTTGTCCTAAGTGGTAGACACAAACTGCACTTCTAAGAGCAAGCCTGCTGAATCAATATATCTAGAGACAAGAATTTCTCTCAACTTCTGCTTTTTCCCAACCCAAAATTGGAGTGTAAAGACTTGACAGACTGGATGATGTGGGATAGGGAGCAGCTGCAAAAATAATTAATTTCTCATGTAGCAATGGCTATAAAAAAATGTTTTGTGTTCACCAATGTGTACATTCCTAGAGAGTTGTTATTTACTATTCCTACTACTTGTAAAAGATAATTTTTCCACCCACAGAAGCTTTGTAAACATTTCTTAGATAAGAAGACCCAGCATCATTATATGCAATTTTCCCACCTTCCTTCAGGGGAGAACCATGGTAACAGCTGAGTGGAAATTGTGGGTATGTGAACATTACCAAGGCCAGCAGAATGGGTAAAATGGTACCTTGTTGTTTAAATATTTGAATAAAAATGTTTTGCTTCTTTTAGCCAGGCATTAAAATATAATTCTAAACACCTACACCAAATCTTCTAGCCTTACACAGATTCTAAATAGGCAAGTTATATTTACAGAAAATAACCTGAAAGCTCCAGAACTTCATAAGTACTACATTTACTGATTCTGTTATATTAAATCCTGCCCAAAGTGCCCTTACCAAACAGTGGGCTGGGAACTGGCTAATTTTAGAGAGAAGCAGAAAGAGCGAGTGAGCAAGCGAGAGAGAGAGAGATCCTCCATCTGCTGGTTCACTCCCCAAATGGGATGCCAGCACTGCAGGCAGCGGCTTTACCAACTATGCCATGGTGCCAGCCCAAGTACTGAGATTTTTGTAATTTAAAGAGATAATTTTAGTTGAAATTTTAACTGAAATCATGCATTCATTCAACAATTATTAATGTACCATTTTGTTTTCTTACCCATCAGTACCCTCCATTTCATCTTTCTTTCCCAACCCACTTCTTTCATGTTCCATTATATTGCTCTTATCCAATCATTAATTAATTCACGTTCAACCAATAATATGTGTCATCTGTGCCCACCTTCATTCCTTAACATAAAATGAGTAGCTTATCAATGACAAGTACAGTGCTGGGTACTTGTCATACATAATCTCATTTATTTAAATAAATATTGGCACTCCATTTTGAATTTGATCATTTCTATGGCTCCTCCATTAGAAGTAAAATTTTAACTCCATTTTATCAGGACTAGAGGGCCAGGAGACATAAAAATTGGAAAAAAAATCCTGATTTTTAATATATATTTTTTCTGATTTACCTAAATTCTTTTTATTAAATTTCATTTAAGTTATATATATTTCATTTATTTCATATATGAAGATTCAAGAACATAGTAATATTTCCTACACTTTGCTCCTTCCTGCCCACATTCCAATGCTTCTCCCTCCACTCTCTATTTGTACCCTTAATTTTTACAAAGATCTATTTTCAGTTTATTTAATGATCATAAGGTTAACCCTATACTAAGTAAAGAGTTCAACAAATAATATGAACAAAAAAAAAAAACACAGTTCCTTGTCAAGAGACAAGGCATTAAACAATCATCAATTCTCAAAATATCCATTTCACTCGAATGCATTATGTTCTAGGTGTTCTATTAGTTAATTACCCCAGATCAGGGAAAACATATGACATCTATGTTTTTGGTTGGCCCTATTACACTAAGTATTATGGTTTTTAGTTGCATCCATTTTATGGCAAAAGACAGGATTTCATTTTTTTTTACAGTTGAATAGTACTTCATAGTGTATATATACCAAAATTTCTTTATCTAGTCATCAGTTGATGGACATTTGGGTTAATTCTATATATTAGCAATTGTGAATTAAGCTGTAATAAACATGGGGCTACAGATAACTCTTTCATATGCTGATTTTTTTCATTTAGAGTGTGATATCTGTGTCATACGGTATGGTAGGTCTATATTCAGATTTCTGAGGTATCTCCATACTGTCTTCCACACTGGCTGCACCAATTTATATTCCCATCAACAGTGAATTAGGGTACTTTTCCCCCACATCCTCACTAGCATTTGTTGTTTGTTGATTTCTGTATGAGAGCCATTCTACCTGGGGTAAGTTGAAACCTCATTGTGGTTTTGATTTGCATTTTCCTGATGCATAGTGATCCTGAGTATTTTTTCATGTGTATGTTGGACATTTGCATTTCCTCTTTTGAAAACTGCCTGTTTAAGAACTTTGCCTATTGGGTGAAATAACAGGAGATTAGGAACTAGTGAATGTGTGGTGCTAATGAACTAAGACTGTGAAAAAAGAGATGGTGAGTGAGAGAACTCACGGAGTGAGTACTCACCAGAGATGCTACAATTTGGTAACCTTGGCAACCCAGTGGGAGATGCAGGAGAATTTGAGCACACACTGAGAGCAGCACAGATTCCCTGTGTGGACCTTGGGAAAGACTATACCCACAGGAGCCAGAGATCGGAAGCTGACTACCTTCAGTGAAAAAGAGAGAGAGAGAGAGAGAGAGAAAGAGAGAGAGAGAGAGAGATATTTACCACACCTAACATGGGAGTGTCACCTTTGGCACACCCTTCATCCTGAGGAACCAAACAGAGCTCTCTGGCCACACCCATCTCAAGCCTCTAAGGCTACAACAAAAGCAGAGAGTCCACTTAATACGGGCATAGTACAACAAGAAAAAAACACCACAGCGAAGGAAGAAGAATCCAAAGAATATCTCTACAATGCCAAGCAACAAATGCAGAAACTGAGGGAACAAGAACAAGAAGACGATATCATGCCCCCAAATGAACAAGACACCCCAAGCCAAGATTATGAAGATGATGAGATGGAAGAAATGCAAGATACGGATTTCAAAAAATTTATGATAAGAACATTTAGAAGTTTTCAAAAACAAATGCTTGAGCTACGGAAATCCTTACTGGAGAGGATAGAAAATCTCTCTCATGAAAATGAAATCTTAAGGAGGAATCAAAATGAAATGCAGAAACTAGTAGAACAGGAAAGTGTGATAGTGAAGAGAAATCAAAATGAAATGAAGAACTCAATAGATCAAATGACAAACACATTAGAGAGCCTTAAAAACAGAGTCAGTGAAGCAGAAGAGAGAATATCAGACTTAGAAGACAGAGCACAGGAAAGTATACAGTCATACCAAAGAAAAGAAGAGGAAATCAGAAATCTAAAAAATATTGTTGGGAATCTACAGGATACTATTAAAAAACCGAACATTCGGGTCCTAGGAGTTCCTGAAGGCATGGAGAGAAAGGATTAGAAGGCCTTATTAGTGAGATACTAGCAGAAAATTTCCCAGGTTTGGAGAAGGACAGAGACATCCATGTACAGGAAGCTCATAGAACCCCTAGTAAACATGACCAAAAGAGATCCTCACCATGACACGTTGTAATTAAACTCACCACAGTGAAACATAAAGATTCTAAAACGTGCAAGAGAGAACCGTGAGATTACTCTCAGAGGATCTCCAATTAGACTCACAGCAGACTTCTCGTCAGAAACCCAACAGGCAAGGAGCTAAGAGAGACATAGCACAGGAGCTAAGAGAGGAAAACTGCCAGCGCAGAATACTATATCCTGCAAAGCTCTCCTTTGTGAATGAAGGTGAAATAAAGACCTTTCATAGCAAACAGAAATTGAAAGAATTCATTACCACTCGTCCAGCCCTGCAAAAGATGCTACAAGATGTGTTACACACAGAAACATGGTCATCAATATGAAAGAAGGTAAAGGAAGGAAACCTCACAGCAAAAGATCACAGGAAGTTCAAAGCATATATTAGAAAATATCTTTGGCAAATGGCAGGGCAAAGTTACTACTTATCAATAGTCACATTCAAATTTAATAGCCTCAACTCTCCAGTTAAAAGACACAGATTGGCTGAATGCGTTAAGGAACAAAACTCATCTATTTGCTGCTTACAAGAAACACATCTTTCCAACAAAGATGCATACAGACTGAAAGTGAAAGGCTGGAAAAAGATATACCATGCCAACAGAAATGAAAAAAGAGCAGGCGTAGCCATCTTAATATCGGACAACATAAACTTTAACACAAAAACTCTTAGGAGAGAAAAAGAGTGGCACTATATAATGATTAAGGGATCAATTCAACAGGAAGATATAACGATTATCAATGTATATGCACCTAATTACAGGGCACCGGTTTATTTAAAAGATATGTTAAGGGACTTAAAGGGAGACTTAGACTCCAATACAATAGTACTGTGGGACTTCAATACTCCACTCTAAGAAATAGACAGATCAACCAGACAGAAGATCAACAAGGAGACAGTAGATTTAAATGACACTATAGCCAAAATGGATCTAACAGATATCTGCAGAACTTTTCATACTACACATGAAGAATTTACATTCTTCTCAGCAGTGCATGGAACCTACTCTAGGGCTGACCACATACTAGTCCATAAAGCAAGTCTTAGCAAATTCAAAAGAATTAGAATCATATGATGCAGCTTCTCAGACCATAGGGGAATGAAATTGGAAATTAGCAACTCAAGAATCCCTAGAACATATGCAAACACATGGAGATTAAACAACATGATCCTGAATGAACAATGGGTCATAGAAGAAATTAAAAGAGAAATCAAAAATTATCTGGAAGTAAATAAGGATAACAGCACAACATACCAAAACTTACGGGATATAGCAAAAGCAGTGTTAAGAGGAAAGTTTATATCAATAGGTGCCTACATCAAGAAACTGGAAAGGCACCAAATAAATGAGCTTTCAACACATCTTAAGGATCTAGAAAAACTGCAACAAACCAGACCCAAATCTAGTAGGAAAAGAGAAATAATTAAAATCAGAGAAAAAATCAATAGGAATGAATCCAAAAAAAATTACAAAAACTCAGCCAAATGAGGAGCTGGTTTTTTGAAAAAAAAATAAATAAATAAACAAAATTGACACCCCATTGGCCCAACTAACTAAAAAAAAAGAAGAGAAAAAAATCCAAATCAATAAAATCAGAAATGAGAAAGGAAGTGTAACAGCAGACACCACAGATAAAAAGAATCATCAGAAATTACTACAAGGACTTGCAGGCCAGCAAACAGGGAAATCTATTAGAAATGGATAGATTCCTGGACACATGCAACCTACCTAAATTGAACCAGGAAGACATAGAAAACCTAAACAGACCCATAATTGAGATAGAAATTGAAACAGTAATAAAGGCCCTCCCAAGAAAGAAAAGCCCAGGACCAGATGGATTCACTGCCGAATTCTACAAGACATTTAAAGAAGAACTAACTTCAATTCTTCTCAAACTATTCAAAGCAATCGAAAAAGAGGGAATCCTCCCAAATTCTTTCTATGAAGCCGGCATTACCTTAATTCCTAATCAGAAAAAGATGCAGCATTGAAAGAAAATTACAGACCAATATCCCTGATGAACATAGATGCAAAAATCCTCAATAAAATTCTGGCCAATAGAATGCAACAACACATGAGAAAGATCATCCACCCAGACCAAGTGCGATTTATCCCTGGTATGCAGGGATGGTTCAATGTTCACAAAACAATCAATGTGATACACCACATTAACAGACTTCAGAAGAAAAATCATATGATTCTCTCAATAGAGAAAGCAGTAGATAAAATATAACACCCTTTCATGATGAAAACTCTAAGCAAATTGGTTATAGAAGGAACATTCCTCAATACAATCAAAGCAATTTATGAAAAACCCATGGCCAGAATCCTCTTGAATGGGGAAAAGTTGGAAGCATTTCCACTGAGATCTGGTACCAGACAGGGATGCCCACTCTCACCACTGAAATTCAATATAGTTCTGGAAGTCTTAGCCAGAGCTTTTAAGCAAGAAAAAGAAATTTAAGGGATACAAATTGGGAAGGAAGAACTCAAACAATCCCTCTTAGCAGATGATATGATTCTTTATTTAGGGGACCCAAAGAACTCCACTAAGAGATTATTGGAACTCAAGAAGAGTTTGGCAAAGTAGCAGGATATAAAATCAATGCACAAAAATCAGTAGCCTTTGTATACACAGGCAATGCCATGGCTGAGGAAGAACTGCTAATATCAATCCCATTCACAATAGCTACAAAAACAATCAAATACCTTGGAATAAACTTAACCAAGGACGTTAAAGATCTCTACGATGAAAATTACAAAACCTTAAAGAAAGAAATAGAAGAGGATACCAAAAAATGGAAAAATCTTCCATGCTCATGGATTGGAAGAATCAATATCATCAAAATGTCCATTCTCCCAAAAGCAATTTATACATTCAATGCAATACCAATCAAGATACAGAAGACATTCTTCTCAGATCTGGAAAAAATGATGCTGAAATTCATATGGAGGCACAGGAGACCTCGAATAGCTCAAGCAATCTTGTACAACAAAAACAAAGCTGGAGGCATCACAATACCAGATTTCAGGACATACTACAGGGAAGTTGTTATCAAAACAACATGGTACTGGTACAGAAACAGATGGATAGACCAATGGAACAGAATAGAAACACCAGAAATCAACCCAAACATCTACAGCCAACTTATATTTAATCAAAGATCCAAAACCAATTCCTGGAATAAAGACAGTCTATTCAATAAATGGTATTGGGAAAACTGGATTTCCACGTGCAGAATCATGAAGCAAGACCCCTACCTTTCACCTTACACAAAAATCCACTCAACATGGATTAAAGATCTAAATCTATGACCCAACACCATCACATTGTTAGAGAATATTGGAGAAACCCTGCAAGATATAGGTACCAGCAAAGACTTCTTGGAAAATACCCCAGGAGCACAGGCAGTCAAAGCCAAAATTAACATTTGGGATTGCATCAAATTGAGAAGTTTCTGTACTGTAAAAGAAATACTCAGGAAAAGTGAATAGGAAACCCACAGAGTGGGAAAAAATATTTGCAAACTATGCAACAGAATAAGGATTAATAACCAGAATCTAAAAAGAAATCAAGAAACTCCACAACATCAAAACAAACAATCCACTTAAGAGATGGGCCAAGGACCTCAATAGACATTTTTCAAAAGAGGAAATCCAAATGGCCAACAGACACATGAAAAAATGTTCAAGATCACTAGCCATCAGGGAAATGCAAATCAAAACCACAATGAGGTTTCACCTCACCCCGGTGAGAATGGCTCACATTCAGAAATCTACCAACAGCAGATGCTGGAGAGGATGTGGGGAAAAAGGGTCACAAACCCACTGTTGGTGGGAATGCAAACTGGTTAAGCCACAATGGAAGTCTGTCTGGAGATTCCTCAGAAACCTGAATATAACCCTCCCATTCAACCCAGCCATCCCATTCCTTGGAATTTACCCAAAGGAAATTAAATTGGCAAACAAAAAAGCCATCTGCACATTAATGTTTATTGCAGTTCAATTCACAATAGTTAAGACCTGGAATCAACCCAAATGCCCATCAACAGTAGACTGGATAAAGAAATTATGGGATATGTACTCTATAGAATACTATACAGCAGTCAAAAACAATGAAACCTGGTAATCTGCAACAAAATGGAGGAATCTGTAAAACATCATGCTGAGTGAATTAAGCCAGTCCCAAAGGGACAATTATCATATGTTCTCCCTGAGTGGTGACAGTAACCAAGCACCAAACCTGTTGAAGTGAAATGGACACTATGAGAAACAGTGACTTGATCAGCCCTTGTCCTGACTGTTGATGTACAATGTAATACTTTATCCTTTTTAGTTTTTTTTGTTTTGTTTTTGTTCTAGTTAATACCATTGATTGAACTCTGTAATTAACATACGATTATTCTTAGGTTATGAAACTTAACTGAAAAGGGATCCCTGTTAAATATAAGAGTGGGAATAAGAGAGGAAGGAGATGTACAGTTTGGGACATGCTCAATCAGACTTGCCCCAAATGGTGGAGTTAGAAATGTGCCAGAGGATTCCAATACAATCCCATCAAGGTGGCATGTACCAATGCCATCTCACTAGTCAAAGTGATCATCTTCAGTTCACAATTGATCACACTGATAGGTCTAAGAGTCAAAGGGATCACACAAACAAGACTAGTGTCTGCTAATACTAACTGATAGAATAAAAAAGGGAGAGAATGATCCAACATGGGAAGCAGGATACACAGCAGACTCATAGAATGGCTAGTGTCCTAAACAGCACTCTGGCCTCAGAATCAGTCCTTAAGGCATTCAGATATGGCTGAAGAGCCCATGAGAGTATTTCAGGCATGGAAACCCAACACACTCTGGCAAAAAAAAAAAAAAAGAGGACCTAAATGAAAGATCTCTGCGAATGAGATCCCAGTGGAAGTAACGGGGCCATCAAAGAAGGAGGTACCTTTCTCTGAAGGGAGGAGAGAACTTCCACTTTGACTATGACCTTGTCTGAATAAAATCGGAGTTGGCCAATGCAAAAGGCTTCCATAGCCTTGGCAACTCATGACTAGAGCCTTGGGAGATTACTGATGCCATAAACAAGAGTGTCAAATTGTTAAATCAACAACAGGAGTCACTGTGCACTTACTCCTCATGTGGGATCTCTGTCCTTAATGTGTTGTCCAATGTGAAGTAATGCTATAACTAGTACTCAAACACCATTTTACACTTTATGTTCTGTGTGGGTGCAAACTGATGAAATCATTACTTAACATACACTAATTCGATCTTCTGTAAATAAAGATAATTGAAAATGAATCTTGAGGTGAATGGAATGGGAGAGTGAGTGGGAGACGGGAGGGGTGCAAGTGGGAGGGAAGTTATAGGGTTGGGGAAGCCATTGCAATCCATAAACTGTACTTTGGAAATTTATATTTACTAAATTAAAGTTAAAAAAAACAAATAAATTAAATAAATGTTTAAAAAATGTAAAAAAAAATCCTTGCCCATTTCTTAACTGGATTGTTTGCTTTTATGTTTTTTGAGCTCTTTACAGTTTCTGGATATTAACTCTTTATCAGTTGTTTAGTTTACAAATAGTTTTTCCCATTCTGTTGGTTGCCTTTTCACTTTGTTGAGTTTTTTTCATTGCAGAAGCTTCTTAGCTTGATGTAATTCTAAGTGTCAATTTTGGTTTTGATTGCGTGTGCTTTTGGGGTCTTTTCTAAGAAGTCTTTGCTTATGCCAGTGTCGTACAGAGTTTGCCCAATGTTCTTCTCTAGTAATTTGATGATATAAGGTTGTAGATTTAGGTCTTCGATCCATTTTGAGTGGATTTCTGTGTAAGGTATAGGGTAGGGGTCTAGTTTAATTATTCTCCATGCAGAGATCCTGTTTTCCCAGCACCATTTATTGAAGAGATTGTCCTTGCTCCAGGAATTGAATTTAGCTCCTTTGTCTAAAATAAGTTGTTTATAGATATATGGATTGATTACTGGAATGTCTATTCTGTTCCATTGGCCCATTTATCCATTTTTTAACAGTATTCAGCTGTTTACATTATAACTGCTAATGCACACAATGGAAGGTAGTTGATGATGGCTCAAGTACTTGGGTCCCTGCCACTCACAAGGGATACCTGGATGGAGTTTATGGCTTCTGGATTCAGCTTGCCCATCCCTGGCTGTTGTGGGCATTTGGGGAGTGAACAAGCTGATGAGAGATATTTCCCTTCCCCATTGCACTGTCTCACTTGCTCTCGCTCTCCCTCTCAGAAATAAATAAACATAAAATTTTTAAAAGAGAAAACTAAAACAACATGACAAATATTGTAGTGTGCCTTACAGCAAGAAGTAATATCTATTTAGACAGCTCTGTCTTAGAAGCAGACAAGGAAAAGCTATTTATGGTGCTGGAGAGCCGTATCTTCATACACTGCTAACAGCTCCTTGGACAGGAGTTTAGAAAGAGTCTTGCAGAACATGGGAGGAATTGCTTTGTAATTAGAGGACTGTTACCATGATGTGAAATTTGTATGAACTGAAAGTTCTTCTACCTGAACCACAGCTACTCAGGATCTCATTTACATTCTTTCTGAAGCTTGGGTGGTAGCACTATGAATAGAAGAGACTATACATAAAGATGGGTTGTTTCCCTCAATAGCAGTTGTATTTTCAGAAATATCTGGAGACATTATTCACAAGAATTCATTTCTGCACAATTTCCCACTGAGAGTCTCCCTCTCTTAACACTGTGGGTGGCCAAGTTTGAAATCCACTAAAGATCCATTAGATATAAAAGAACAAGAAGAGTTATTTATTTTTAAGTTAATATATGAAGGAGTCCTTTTATTTCTAAAAGCTTCCCAACATCTGTTGGGCACCCTTTGCAAATCATCATCTTTTTCTTAATTAATTAATTTTTTCTAAAGATAATTTTTTTACAGGCAGAGTTAGACAGTGAGAGAGAGAGAGAGAGACATAGAGAAAGATCTTCCTTCCATTGGTTTACCCCCCAGATGGCCGCTTCAGCCGGTGTGTTGCAGCCGGCATGCCACGCCGATCTGAAGCCAGGAGCCAGGTGATTCCGCCTGGTCTCCCATGCAGTTGCATGGCCCAAGCACTTGGGCCATCCCCCACTGCCTTCCCGGGCCACAGCAGAGAGCTGGACTGGAAGAGAAGCAACTGGAACAGAATCCGGTGCCCCAACCGGGACTAGAACCCGGGGTGCTGGCACCACAGGCAGAGGATTAGCCTAGTGAGCCACGGCGCCGGCCTCTAAAGATAATTTTTAATGTCACAGAATTTAATGACAGTCACTGGATATGATAACCATATTGTGGACTTATAATCAAATATCCTGTATCACTTACAGTGCCAAATTACACAGATGTTTGCATACATTTGAATAGGTAAGTATTTCTAAAAACTAAGCTGTAAAATGAGCAAGTTTTTCTCCTTCATGTTAAGGAACATGCAGTGGATTTATGTGATACTAGTAAAATAAAAACCTAATCTTTGTACTTGGATATGTAAATATCATGTCTTCAGATATGGCCACTCAAAAGTCAAAGTGCACCCCCCAAAATTATAACATCTTGGTATCTTCCTAGGGATATAACAGTAACCAAATCTGATCCAGCTTTTTCTGTTGAGAGAAAATTTGTCTCAGATGGATTTGCTTAACTTCAAAGTAGACCATGCAAGAGGACCACCTGAAAACTTAAGATTTGTTTTAATTTTTGGTTAGCAGATAATATTTTGACCTTCATGAGACACAGTGCAGTATTTCTGGGGCTGCTGCTGTGGTGCAGCAGGTTAAAGCCCTGGCCTGAAGCGCCAGCCTATCATATGGACTCTGGTTCTAGTCCCAGTTGCTCCTCTTCCAATCCAGCTCTCTGCTATGGCTTGGGATAGCAGTAAAAGATGGCCCAAGTCCTTGGGCCCCTGAACCCATATGGAAGACCTGGAATAAGTTCCTGGCTCCTGGCTTTATATAGACACAGCTCAGGCCTTTGCAGCCAGTTGGGGAGTGAACCAGCAGATGAAAGACCTCTCTCTCTGTCTCTACCTCCCTCTGTAACTCTGACTTTCAAATAAATAAAATAAATATTAAAAAAATTTTTCAACAGATGCACATCACATAAACTAATCCTGTCAGCCAGTCAGTACATCTCCCACCCTTCCTCCATGTTTAGTGCATATGAGCTCTTCTCCTTCAGTTGTTTACAGCATGTGTAATACAATATTGCACTGTGGCTCATTAGAATCTAATACTTCTATCTAACTAAGTTTGCAACCCTTTATCTATCCTCCATCTATCACCCTATCATGCACCTTTTCCAGTCTCTAGTAATCACTATTCTAAGGTCAGATTGATTTTTTTTAACTTTCACATTTAAAAGAGAACGTATTGCATTTTCCTTTATCTGGCTTATTTCACTTAGAACAGTAAAGTCTATTCCCATCCATTTTGCTGCAAATGTTTGTATTTCATATTTTTATAGGTGAATATATTCATGGGGGTGGAAATAGAGAAAGATCATTCTTTGTTTATCCATTCATCTGTTGCTTGAGACCTAAGTTGATTCTATATCTCAGCTTTGGTGAATAGTGCTGCAGTGAATATGAAAGAGCAAGTATCTCTTTTACACGCTGATTTCATTTGGTTTGGACATCCAGGAATGAGATAGCTTGATCATTTAGTACAGTAGGCCTATTTTAGCTTTTTGAGGACAGCCCATGTTTTTTTTTAACTGTACACCAATCTACATTCTCATTAACAGCGAATAAGAGTTTTCCTTTTTCCAAATCTTTGCCAGAACTTGTTACCTTTTTTTCCTTCTCATAATAGCCATTCTAACTGGAGTGAGGCCATGTGTCATTATGGTTTTGGCTTGTATTTCCATAATTGTTAGTGATATTGAACCTATTTTCATATATCCATTGGTCATTTTTTTTCTTCTTTTGAAAACATGTCCCTTCAGTTCTGTTCCCATTTCCTAACTGAACATTTTAAACTTTATTTTGCTACAAAGATTATGAAGCTCCTTATATGTTCTGGATATTAATCTTTGCTAGATTAATGACTTGCAATTTTTTTTCCTGATTTGTAGGTTATCTCTTTGTGAATTATTTCCCATGTTGTGCAAAGCATCTTAGTTTGATATAATCCCATTTATATAGTCTTGCTTTTGTCACCTGTACTTTGGGGGTCTTACCTAAAATAGCATTGCCTAGCCTAAAGTCCTTAAGAATTTCCTCTATTTTCATCTAGTAGTTTTATAGTTTCAGGTCTTACATTTAAGACTTGGATCCATTTTGAGTTGATTTTTTTATGACAAATCTAGAGTCAATTCACAAACCTTCTAAATCAGAATACCGGAGGGCAAGTAAAGGGGAGCAAGAGAATCTGCATTTATAAAAGTCACACAGGAGATTCTCTGGCATCCTCTGTGGTGCCAGTCCACAGACCAGGGAACAGAAATTTCTATCCTCTGAAAAGCATATATTTTGGACATAAGCCCTTAAAATCCTTGCTGCGACGTATATTCCCCATTGAATGGGATGTGTTTTCCAGAGCTTTGTTCATGTACTGATGTTGCTTCCTTCAAAGAGTGTAGAGGAGTAAATCCTATTTATTCTATGACACATAGCTTTGTCCTTGACATAGTACACAACAATTGGCAAAAAAGAATATGATGTTTTGGTATAAAAGTCAAAACTTTACCAACATCTGGATTCTTTCCCAGTTCCATTTTAATTCATAAAAATGCTCTGACTTCCTTAGAGGGTGATTTATGCTTTGTATATTGCTTCCAGGTCTTGCAAAGGATGAAAATGTTAAAACTTTCTCAGAAAAATGTGTTCTTCGTGAATAAATTTTCACATAACTAATTACATTAAGTACTGTTAAATAAATTCATAGCAATGTTGGAACAAAGGAAAGTGGGCCAACTGGTGGGAGTTATGAGGGGGACACTCTTTCAGTCACTCTTTCCAAAAGTCAGTTGTCTTACGTAAGGTCCATCAATCTCAGGCTGCTCTTTCTTGGATGAGATTGCCTTTTGCTTCAGAATGTGGAGAGGAATCCAAGTGGGTTAAGTGACAGAAAAAACTTGTGACTTCAAAGCTCTTGAAGTAGGAATTTAATAATGGAGATCTTTGGCAAGATCTACATAGTAGCAACTTCAGGGCCAGGTGTGACACAGTTGGTAGCAAAGAAGAAAAAAAAACTGTTGCTAAAATATCTGGTACTCCAGGAGGTCTTTTTTGAACCTCAAAGTGCAATTTGAACTGAAGTGTACAGAGGTTCTATCATCTGACAAAACCTCAACTAATTAAAGTTGAAGTTTTCCTAGTGATGTATTAATGGAATTTCAAGATGGGCCAATGGGTTCTTGACACTTGCCCTTAATCGTCCATTAAAGGGGTCTCCTCCCTTTTCTGGAATGCTTTCTGTAGAATTTCTTTTCATCTGTCTACTCTGGCTGCCTGCTGACTTACAGATGCACACACTAAGTTATTTCCACTTGAGTTTGTACAACCAACATCTTAAAACACCTGATGAAAGTAAAAATAGGAATTGAGGCTTGATTTATCTACAGAACCTGATTAACAACACAGCTTTGATTTGTTTTAAATATGAAAGTCTTCTTCCTGTATTTCAAATCTATTTGAGTCTATGCAATTAAAGTTGTTCAATCAATATTTAGATTGGTTTGACTTTCATATATGTGGTATTGGCTTCATCATAAAAAGAATAGTTTGGGAGCCAGCATTGTTGCATAGCAGGTAAAGCCTCCCACTGTGACACTAGCGTCCTATATGGGCACTGGTTTGAGTCCCAGCTGTTCCACTTCTGATCCAGCTCCCTGCTAATGTACCTGGAAAAGCAGCAGAGGATGGCCCAAGTGCTTGGGCTCCTGCCACCCCCATGGGAGACACAGAAGAACCTCCTGGCTCCTGGTTCCAGCCTGAACCAGCCCTGGTTGTAGTGGCCATTTGGGACATAAACCAGCAGATGAAAGCTCTCTCTCTCTTCACCTCCCTCCCTACCTCTCTCCCTCCCCCTCTTTCTCTATAACTCTGCCTTTCAAATAAATTTTTAAAAAAGTTTTTTAATTGATTAATTTGGTCATTTTGGAATGCAGCTTTCCAGAGTGTAACATTCTTAGACTTTAGCCCAAAATATAAATGCTTAACACTAAGCTTTCAACTCCAAGTTAGGAAGCAAAAGTACATTAACTTTATCCAGGCTCCAACAATATTAAGTGTCCAACTAACACTTTAAGCTGCACAAGAAAATACCTCCGTACCTGCCAAGTGGTCTGACTGTGCTTTTACCATGACTCTAAAGCAGTGAGGAACAGGCATTGGCTCAGCAGTTCTCAAAACTTTGTTTTATAACCCAGAAAGAGAAGAGTTTGTCTAGGATACTTTATCATCATCTTAGTGACATGGATCTGTAATCCCCCAGTACCAATTTTGCAAATGTCTAAGATTCTATGTCTAGCAACTATGTATATCTACATAAGGCAAGATGTGTGAACTACAGAAGCAAGGAGAGAGGAAAAGGGGAAGAAAATCAATATTCAATGGGATTCATTTAACCACAAATGGCAAAAATCCCACTCAAACTGAATTTAAAAACATAAAAAGAGATAGAATATATTAGTTCACCTACCTTCAGAGTATTGGCTAGATCTGTTACCCATCTCTCTCTCACAGTCACTTGCATTTCCTTACTAGGTATTATTTATTGTCAGCCAGGATTTCCCCTCTTGAGAGCCAAGTGCCAGCAGCAACTACCAGCCTACCAGTCCCAGCAGAAAGACCTATCCTAAGAGTTCTAGCAGAGGTACTAGGGATCCAACTTTGACTGGTACCAAGGACTCAGTCGCTTGCCTGGTACCAAGGACAGAGTCTTTCCCCCTCACAGGCCACAGAGGATGAAGATGTAGAGGGGTAGGTCCTGCAAAGGAAAACTGCAGCTACTGTCACTTTAAAAAAGGAAAAAATAGAAACAGAGAATCCCAAAATAACAGATTCCAACTCCCTTTCCCCTCTGAGACTGTTACCCTGGCAGGCGAGAGGAGTATTTTTTCTCAGCTCTGCCTGCAGCAGCACTTGAGGCCTGGAGCCACCAAACCATATTTTAAGTTGGAGTGTTGTACAGTCATTATAGCTCCCCACTGTGCCTTTTTTCAGAATTACCACAAGTACACCTCTTGGAGGACTTTGGCCTCTGTATGAGAAGCTTATCACCAGCTTAAAATTCTCCAAGCTTTGAGCCTAAGATGGTTTTTCCTAACAGGCATTTGAAGCCCTTTATTGATGCAGAACCACACATTTTTAATGAAGCCCTGGAAAGGTACCTAGAGTGTAATAAAAGATGGGATAAATCAAAAATAAAAATAGATGGCTTAAAATAGAAATCATAGCTTCAGACAATCTATAAGGCCATTAATCTGCTTTCAATGTAAAGTACACAGCCTAAAATAATCAAAAGTTAAACACAGAGGGAAAAAGGGATAGATGAATGTAGTTATAATTTTACTTATATATGTGTACATTCATATATGTGTATGCCTACATGCAGATGTATAAAATATCAGGTTTTCTGATCACTTTTTAATTCCTTTTTTCTTCTCAGTGATGGTGAAAACTGGTTTTGTGAGTGTCCAAGGCTGTATTCTGGCCAGCTGTGCCAGTTTTCAATTTGTGAGAACAACCCGTGTGGAAATGGTGCCACCTGTGTTCCAAAATCTGGAACAGATATTGTCTGTCTCTGCCCATATGGGAGGTCTGGACCCCTCTGCACTGATGGTAAGAGCCTTTGATTATATTATAAATTTTATTTATTTATTTTCACTTTGTTTTGAAAGACAAAAGAGACAGAAAGAGAGAGAAATATCTTCCACTGATTCACTCTCCAAGTGCCCACAACAGCTTGGTTCACCCAGGTCAATGCCAGGAACCTGTAATTCAAACCAGGTCTACCACATGGGTGGCAGGGACACAAGCATTTGACCTATCACCTGCTTCCTCTCAGGGTGTGCATTAACAAGAAGCTGAAATAGGAAGCCAAACCAGAACTTAAAGCCAGGCATTCTGGGGCCGGCGCTGTGGTTCACTCGGCTAGTCCTCTGCCTGTGGTGCTGGCATCCCATATGGGCACCAGGTTCTGGTCCCGGCCACTCCTCTTCCAGTCCAGCTCTCAGCTGTGGCCTGGGAAGGCAATGGAGGATGGTCCAAATGCTTGGGTGCCTGCACCCGTGTGGGAGACCGGGGGGAAGCACCTGGCTCCTGGCTTCAGATTGGCGCAGTGCCGGCCATGGCGGCTGTTTGGGAGGTGAACCAACGGAGGGAGGACCTTTCTCTCTGTCTCTCTCTCTCACTAACTTTACCTGTCAAATAAATTTTTTTAAAAAGCCAAGCATTCCAATAAGGATTGCAGACGTCCCAAATGACATATGAGATGCTATATCCAATGCCTGTCCTAAGTCTTTGATTATTAAACATGGAGCACAGGCAGAGAGACCTGTAGAAGACAGAGTCACTCAGAGCAATGAGCAGTAGCACCTGGCTGATCAAACAGAGCAGACCCCTTTCATGGTTATTTTCAAGTCAACGGAGACAAGACTGGAGAAACTAATCACTGAGCAAGCATTTCTCAAACTCCACAAGTAATTATGAAAGAGAGGTAATGAGTTCTCCCTGAAGTAAGACTAGGAAAATTTTTCTGTATTAATAAACCTCAAAGCCAATCTAATAATAAAAAAAGGAAGATCAGGACAGTACATGAAATCAAATCGCTTTATGTCATGTTAGCAAAATGAGAGTATAATACTAACAAATCTATGTATCACAGCACAATATTTTGTATTAAAGATTACAAAACCCATGACAACAGTATTACAAACCAAGAAACTGAATCACAAAAAATAGCAATACATTTCTCTTTAGGAAAAACCTAACATGTAGAAATCTTAAATTACAAAAAGTCACAAGATGCTGTAATATAAGATTACTTAAGAGGCAAATTGCCTAGGAATTTAATGTTAGCTTTGATGTATGAAAATAAATACCTGTAAATATTTTCAGAAATAGTAAAAAGCAATTGATATTCATTTTTAATCAATGCAGGACTAGTTTCATCTTTATTTTTACCATAGAGATGAAAAACAAAGTCTATTCCTTTGGTACTAGACATACTTGGCATGAAATTTTAGGATAAGGCTACCAAAGCAAGCACAGGGTCTGGAGCCCCAGGCACACAAAATGAAGCAAACAGATCCAGCCTGTGATGGATCATTCAAGGATGGGCATCAGACCCTAAGGTGACAGCTATGAAAACTGACACTGGAATGAGGAAGAATCTGTGACTGAAGAGTTCTGAAGGTTTTGATGCGTATGTCTTCGAAGGGGACTAAGCCAGTGGACAGGTGTGTTGTTAGGAGAAGGGAAGAGTCAGATGGGAAGAGCTATGATGTACTTGTACTAGGAATTTCATTCTGTGTATGGCAAGGCTATATTTGAAGTTAGTCAAGTCGTTTTTATAAAAAGAAAAATCATGGACTGGATGCAACTGAGCTGTCTTGCGTATAACAACCTCATGCTTCTCAGATGTAGTCATTCTATTTTGATAAAAGCTATTGAAAATGCAACTGGTTATAATATGAAATATAAAATGAAGGTTTATAAGAATGTATTCACACACCCAATCTCATTAGAGTTCAAGGACAAACAGATCTATGGATTATTGAGACAGGAAAAAACCAGACAAAATTGGGCTCTTAACCTGAGTTTAACAAGAAATTCCTGCATCCACCCATCCAGTGGAATTTCTTACAACAATTAGTTTTTTATTAATAGATTCCACAAAATGGCTAGATCTAGATAAAGATATCAGAAATGTAAAGGTTGTGAAGAAAGATGACAAACAACCTCAATGAGCTCATCTACAAACACAACACAAAATTCCGAAGAATTATGAAGTAAATAAACAAGGGGTGACAAAAGTAACCAGAATGGAGAACATTATTCTAGGTAGGTCATATAGACAAGGACAGCTCTCAGAAGAGGCGATATTTGTGCTAATACCTAAAGAGTTAGGAGCATGGTTTGTGAAAAATAGGAAAAAAAAATGCTATCAAGGCAGAACTTTCAGAAAATGGAAGACTCTGAAGAAAGGTAGAATCTGGGCTTTTTAAAAAATGAAAAGGTGTTACTGTGTCTTAGTTTATTTAGGCTACTGTAAGAAAATACCATGGACTGGGTTCCTTGTAAACAAGAGAAACTTAGTTTTCACAGGTCTAGAGGCTACGAAATCCAAGATCGAGGCACAAGAAGATTCAGTCCTGGTGAGGGCTGGATTCATGGTGCATGAGCTGTAACATTCTCACCCAGTGCAAGGGATTAACTCCTTTGTAAGGACATTAAATCTCATTCATGAAAGTTCGTCCCATGATCTAATCACTTAACAGAGGGCCAACCTCCAAATACCATCACACTAGAAGATTAAGTTTCAACATACGAATTTGGGGACATATAAACCTTCAGTCTATAGGAATAAATGAGTGAGGAAGAAAGTTATATCTGATGTTAGCAGCTCTATACCATATGGCAACAGGGTGAATTTTTAAAAAATGTGTGTGTGTGTGTGTGTGTGTGTATATATATATATATATATATATATATATATATATATATAAAATTTACTTGAAAGGCAGAGTGACAGAGAGAAAATGGGAGACAGAGAGGGAAACAGATCTGTCTCCTATTTATTCCCTGGCTAAGCCAGGCTGAAGGCAGCATCCCAGAACTCCATCCAGGTCTCCTACATAGGCAGCAGGAGCCCAAGCTCTTGGGCCGTCATCAGCTGCTTTCCCACATGTATTAGAAGGGAACTGCATTGGAAGCAGAGCAGCACGTACTTGAATGACACTCTTATATAGGATGCTGACATGACAAGCAGCAGCATAGCCCACTACACAACACCAGTTCCAGGGTCCCAGGTTTATATCTATTTCTAGATGCCTTAGGAAACCATTGGGAGATTTCAAACAGATCTAAGTGTTTTTGTTTGAGCTAGCTTGACTGCAATAATGAGAACAATTTTAAAGGCTATTGTGGTGATCCTGACAAAAGATAATTATGCCTAAGGTGAGGGTGACAGCAGTAGATATGGGAATGAGTAAATGGACTTGAAATTTGTTCTAAGGATACAACTGACAGAATTACTGGGAAGCATGTGAACAGGGTAGAACCAAGAACAAAGTTTAGATTCCTTTGTTTTATTTGAATTGTACAGTAGATAGTGGTGCCATGAGGAAGAATGGAGATACTACAGGGTGTTTTATGGGGAATATTAAGAGGTAATCAAGAGTTTTATTTTAGATAGATGAAGGAAAAGATCCCTGTTAGATGTCCAAATGAATATGACATGTAGGCAATTGGATATCTGAAGCCATTGCTTTAAGAACAGATCAGAACTGGAGATATAATTTGAGGAGTCATCAGAATGGAAGGAGTGGTTAAAAATATAGAACTATAGACTGTCTAAGGAAAAGTGTAAGCCCCTGGGATACCAATACTTTGTTGTCTGGTAGAGGAGAGGA
Source organism: Lepus europaeus (assembly GCF_033115175.1). Classification (NCBI taxonomy): domain Eukaryota; kingdom Metazoa; phylum Chordata; class Mammalia; order Lagomorpha; family Leporidae; genus Lepus; species Lepus europaeus. The sequence continues at coordinate 61,138,422 of NC_084829.1, read as the reverse complement.
AACCATATTCCATAACACTGCAACCTCTCACCCCCTCCCTCCTGCAAACACTCCCTATCTGCTTTAGTCCCATAAATATTGTTCCTTTTGTGATATAATCTGGTCGTAGCTTGGATTCCCCACAAAAATAGAACATGAATTAAAAAAAGAAAGATTGCTTGCAATCAAGTTGATTACTTTGGAAATACAACAAAACCCAGGAAACAGGAGTGAAGACCTAGAGAGAATGCTGTGGGGATGGGAAGAAAGTACAAAGGCACATACGGAGTTGAACAACTCCATGGGCAACTGTGCTTGCCTTCGCTGGGATCTTCAGAGGAGCTGCACAAAAACGGGTCTCACTGTCTGCTTAAGGAGCGCAAGGGAGAAGTGCTTAACCACTGACTCATGGTGCATTTTGACTGAGGGTGGTCCCACAGGACATTCATTCTCCCATCTGTCTAGATTGCTGTGCAACACTGCGTAGAGTGCAGGTGTCTTAGTTGACAGCCTAGGATGAAGAGAAGCTGGCGATGAAAGAAAGGGAGCTCAACGAATCAATATACCATTTCAATCACAAAAGCCCACTCAAGGGTCCACTCCCTTCATGAGCCATTTTTAATTCAGGCAGGCATTAATGCTTTATTATTCTACCAATTAGTGTGAAATGATTCTTCCCCCAAATCATTTATTGGACTACACACAATCACTAATGTGACCTCTAGAAGAATGATCACACCATGCTGAATATCTATGTATTTACAGAGAAAAGCATAGGGCAAACCCCTAGGCCTAGTTTTTGCCTGGTTAAGACATGTTAGAATAAGCTCAGAATAGGATGTGGCACTTTGCTTTTTTATTAATATCAAAGGATGAAAAGTCAGCTATTTTATTTCATCAGCAGTTATACCTACTACATTGCACTTTCCTTTCAAATAACATCCGTTTCTACCATCCTAATACACTCTTGGGGGATAGTAGAAAATATAATTGGAATATTTCCTACCTTATTGATAGTTCCAGTAGGGATTTTATTCTTGGGGTTTATAGCAGTGATGACGAGATCTAAAGCAAATAAATGTTGCAAATAGAAAAGCTGCAATAGACTTCCTTTGTAAAGAGCTTTCCTTTCTACATCTCACCATTCATACTTCCTATTTCCTCTTCCTGTGCAAGAACAATCCATTCTTGTTTTCTTAACCACATCATTCTAAAGACAAAGGGGGAGTGCTTTATCACCTCTCTTGTCCTATTATGTCCCTTCTATAAACATTTCTTAATTAATTTGCATTATCCTCCTAATTTAGAGCTCCCAATGAAATATATCCCTAGAGGAAAGCAGGAAAACATACTGAGAGCTCAGGCTCCAGAACCAATGCAACTGGATTGGAATCACTGTTCATCTTCTGCCTAGCTGGCCAAGTGACCTGGGACAAATTACTTGGTCTCACTGTACTTCAACTTTAATGAGACTAATTCTAGAACTTACCTTCTAAGAGTCATGGAAATAAGATAATGCATGTAGTGTTTAACACATTTTCAGCATATACAAAATGCTTTTTTTTTTTTTTTTCAAGATAGTCAGGGTAGGATTCTTACCCTTCACCTGAGGCTGCTACTTCCTGCCATTGTAGGAAGGAAGGCTGAATCTGCACCCCAACTAAAAAGAAAGTTCTCTAGAATGTCAGTGAAGCCCCAAATTAATTTCCTTTCAAGAATTTTCTGGGGCCACTGTTGTGGCACAGCATGTTAAGCTGCTGCCTGTGATACCAGCATCCCATGTTGAGTACCAATTCTAGTCCTCGCTGCTCCACTTACAATTCAGTTTCCTGCCAATGTACCTGGGAAAGCAGCAGAAGATGGCATGAGTGCCTGGGCCCCTGCTACCCAAGTGGGAGACTCAGATGGAATTCCAGGCTCCAGACTGTGGCTTGGCCCAGCCCCAAGGTTGTAGCCATTTGGGAAATGAACCGGAAGGTAGAAGATCTCTTTTTCTCTCTGTCTTCCCCCCCCCCCCCCGCCTCTCTGTAATTCTGCCTTTCAAATAAACAAAATAAACCTTTTTTAAAATAGAGTTTTTCTATGTTAGCGACACACTTTGCAGGGATTAAAGACAATCCAAGGTATTACAAAATCAGGGAGGAAAGCAGCACTCCGGGGACTTGGATAATCACCAGGCTACTTAAGGACAAGATACTTCTGTAAAGCAGCTTAATGTCAGACTGGCATTTTATAACAGTATATTTCAAGTACATGCAATTTTCTGTCATGTAAGCTCATAACTCTTTTGATAGCCTCCCCTCTGATATGATCCAGCTTCCTCTCTCAACCTCAGCAGCCATTTGATTGCCCTGCTGTTCAATGCATATCAGAATCCCTCATTCCTGACCATGTTTACATCTGTATTTTCCAGCTCCTGGTAAAAAAGAAATGTAAAGATCAAGCCCCATCCCAGAGGAAACAGGGACAATTGTGGCCACACAATAAATTGTGCAGAATGGCATTCTTCTTACTCTAGGTTGAAGGCAGCCTTTGAGTGGCATTTTTTTCTTCCTGAAGACCTGAGAAAAATTGCCTTTCCCTTTGCTCAATGGGAAGGTGAGCACCTCCCACACAGCACACACACTTCCCACCCCCTATTTCAGCATCTGAAAAGAGAAAAAGTTAGGTTGGCACTTATAAAAAAAGCACTTATATAATTATATTTTTCAATGTACAGTGAAATTTTCTTGAAAAGTAGCCTCAATGGACTCCTGCTACCCACTCCATCAACACTGTATTAGGACCTTTCTTTCTCTATGTAGCAGCAGTCCCAGCACAGCAAAGTTAAGTTTACCATTTCAGGCACTGCCATCAGTACCGTGTTTTTATGTACAAATAAGTAATATGTGTGTGTATCTGGAGAACATGTCCTGATCAAAGGCTTTCGTTAGATTTAAATATTGCTCATATGTCTGTATTTAATTCTATAATATCTCTCTGAAAGCACTGTGCTTCCTCCTAATGGTCTGTGGATTTTATTTACACATAGTTACATATAGTGTCATATGTGTTTTTATATGAAATATATATAAATATAAAAACACATATACATAATACATACATAAAATAATAAGGTATTTACAGTTGCAAAAGGGTCTTCAAGTTGACTGGCCAATATACCCTTTTACTTTCCTTTTTCATTAATACATACTTGACTTTTTCAACTTACTTGTAGAATACTTTAATGGAGCATTAAATCTTTGACTATAATATGAACTAAAAATATGTTATCTCTAAAATTTTAGAAAGCAAGGGAGGGAGCATAGGAAACAGAGAAATAATTATATTTTATATATATAATATATATATTAACTTCATTAAATCTGTTCTAAATAAATAAACAGAAAAAAATTTACAGGCAGAGTGACTGAACAAGAGGGAGAGACATGAACAGAAGGGTCTTCCACACTGGCCAGCTCTGGTCCAGGCAGAAGCCAGAAGCCCAGAAATCCACCCTGCTCTCGCATGTGGGTGCAGAGGCCCTAGTTCTTGGACTACCATCTGCTTCCCTCTCAAGCACATTAGCAGTGAACTAGATTAGAAGCAGAGCAGCCAGAGATTGAACCTGTGCTCTGATGTGAGATGTAGGTGTTTCAAGTGGCAACTTAACCCACTGCACCACAATATCTGCCACAACATTTGATTTTATTTGGGGCAGCAATGTACCCAATTAAGACTTTCCAGTCTCCCTTAAAGCAGAGTGTGGCCATAGCACTAAATTCTGGACGATGATGGTAAGAAAAATGTTAGAGTATTGTGCTGACTTCTAGAAAACATCCTTAAGAGGGGAATAAACACCCAACCTTCCACCTTTCTGAAGCCTAAAATGTGGATGAGATGACTTGAGTTCCAGGAGTTATTCTGAATCATAACATGACTTGAGACTGAAAATACATAAATGTAGAGTCAAAAAGATGAAATAATCTTAAATTCATGATTACTATAAAACCACTACTGGACTTCATGTTAATGAGAGAGAAGTAATCTACTTTTGTTAAACCAATGTTATTTTCATGTGTTATCAACTAAACCTAGTCCTTATATAGTGTCAAGATGTTCCTGAACTATATATCCTGAAATGTTTTCTTAAATATTTCTGTTTTTATTCACAAACCTTTAGACTCCTTCTCAAAGAAAGAAAAAGGACAAGATTTCTGGTGGTATCTTTTTTAACTCATTTCAGTCTAATAAATCTAATAAATTATAATTTAGAAAATATTTTTGCAACTCAGTGAAATTCTGGTCAGAGTACTATTTATTTATTTTTTAATATTTTAAATTTATTTTTATTTGAAATAGTTACACAGAGATGGTGAGAGAGAAAGAGATCAATCTTCCACATTCTGGTTCACTCCCCAAAGTGGCACAATGGCCGGGGTTGGTTAGGCCAAAATCAGGAGCCTGTAACTCCATCTAGGTCTCTCATGTGGGTGCAGGGGCCCAAGGACTTGGATCATCTGCTGCTGCTTTGCCATGTGTATTAACAAGGAGAGGATCAAAAGTAGAGCAGCCAGGACTCACACTGGCGCCCATCTGGGATACTAGCAGGCAGCAGCTTAACCTTCCATACCACAACATGGGTCCCAGAGTATGATGTCGATACAAAGAAATAACATGGGAAGCAGCACAATGAAAAACTACCTTTTTCAGATTATCAAAATAATAAAAAAGCAAATTTAAGTCTTTCTTGTGAAACTTTACCTCTTATATTAAAACTACCGCTATTGGGGGCAGCATTGTGGTGTAGCAGGTTAAATCTCCACCTACAATGCTGGCATCCCATATGGGCACTTATTCGAGACCCAGTTGCTCCACTTCAAATCCAGCTCCCTGCTAATGCACCTGGGAAATCAGCAGAGAATGGCCCAAGTTTATAGGACCCTGAGCCCACCTTGGGGACCTGGAAGAGGCACCAGGCTCCTAGCTTCAGCCTGGCCCAGCCCTGGCCATTGAAGCCATTTGGGAAGTAAACCAGCAGATGGAAGATCTCTCTCTCTCTGCCTCTCTTTCTCTCTCTGTAACTCTATCTTTCAAATAAATTTTAAAAAGAAAAAGAAAACTGTCACTACCATGCAATCACACTAAATGAAAAAATCAAATAGTTTATAGACTTTCACATCTTAATTTCTAGGCAGCTATACATCTGTTATTGCCCACTTTTAAGCAAAAAAACAAAGAATGTCCACCATCAAACTCTTACAGTTTGTCTCCATCAATAGAACATTGTCAGTAGAACACTTAATGCCAAAGGCTTATTTTGTTTATTTACTCCAGTATGTTGTTTTTATTTAACAACCTCGCACAATTCTGTCTTCCAACACAACCATTTCCTGCTTATTAGAAATGTCCTTGAAATGGATAGACTACAAGCAAGCAGAATGGTGTCTCCTGAATCTATATATATGCATATAAATTGGATTTTGTAGACTGTGGAAATATCAACCTCTGCAGTTTATCCTGAAGCTCACCAGAGACTTTAACCTTGCAGGTCTGTCAGCCCAGGCCCTTCCACAAAGAGTTATTTTTTTGTATCAAATGAATACTGTCAGATTCTACCACACCTATCAGGTTATGCTTGGTTGGTTTAAAAGCTATAATAATGTGATGCACCTGCCAGTTACTAAGCAGTGGAGAGTACAAACACATTCATTGTGCATAAAATAAAAAGCTTCACCAAAATGGAAAATAGATTAGAGACTGAATAAATTTATGCCATATGAAAAACTGTGAAGTCAATATTTTATGAGGAAGCAATTTAATTTATTGATCATTAGGAATGAAATAAACAGTGGATGGAGACGCCCATATGTGATATAAATTGCTAGTCAATATTAGCAACTATTCAAGTTTTTCTTTGTTTATATCCCTGACAAGCTCAAATTGCACCTTTTGTAATACTTTGTCACTCCATCCCTTTGATCTTGAAAATGGTCTCCTATTTTCCTTGGGATAAAATAAGAACTGCTTAAAATGATGTATAAACTTGGCATGGGTAGTCCCCAGCTAACCCAATAGCCCCCACATTATCCACCCTCTATCAGAATGCTCTTCCCACTATTTTCTCTTTACCTTTTAAATGTTGGCCATGCATCACACCAGTCTTTTCATCAAACTATAAGTTCCACCAAGCTAGTCACTGCATCTGCCTTGTTTATCACCATATCTGCAGAGCAATGAATGGTGCCTGACACCTGATTGCTGTCAAAGTTTAGTTGAGTTGAAAATAATCTGAAAGTATTTCAGAATATTAATCTAAGCTGTTACCTGAGCCTACTGTGATACCTATTACTTAGGAGGTAGTCAACATGTATTTGTCAAATTTGAAAAGTAACCTAATAAAATAATCAACGAATGTTCAAAATCCAGAACATTTTCAAAATGGTATTCTACAGCTCATTAATCCAACAAGGTGGTCCATAAGACTCTGGCATGTAAGTAACTCACACTTATGGAGTGATTACTCTATCAGATCCTGTGACAACTGCTCTATATTCATGCTTTTACATGATTATTATAACCCAGCCAGGTATGTCATTATTTCCATAATACTGATGGAGGAGGTGGGGTTTCAAAACGTTAAATAACTAGTCAAAAGAGTCGCAGTTTTAGCAGTGACTTCAGTATTTCATTAAAACACAATGTAGTACTCTATTGTTATTTCAATTCAGTGTATAGTAGCACAGTAATGAATCTGAGAAATTCTATAATATCAACACAGGATTAACCTGAGCAACTCTTCTTTCTCAAACAACAAGCCTATAAAAGAATATACCAGTCTAGTTTTTTCCCAAAGTAGGGTATGCATATTCCATTCTGACATTGAAAAAAAAATGTCTTCTCTTTATTTACTATAATATTTTAATTCTTATGTTTTATATTTTATTATTTCATATCGCTTGAATATATGTATATAATTTTATATAAATAATATATATGAGGTATATAACAAAGGTTTGGAGCCCACCCATCTAGACAATCCTCTTTCAAGCATGAACTGAGATTTTTGTTAGCTACATGGATTTCATAGAACTAATTTGTAGAAATTTATTTTAAATTTTGCTTGAAAGGCTTTGGATAATTCATTCTGCAGTTGTGTTTGGTTGGAGGAAACAGGAAAGTGGTCTATTCAAAACGTGCTTACTTTTGATTTTAAAGTCCTTTAAAACTACCCACACTCCCCAATACAATCAAGCTTAATTAAGTTCTCTAAGCTCATGTTAACTAAGCTGTGGAAAATATTTCAGGAAGATTAAGGAGGAGAGTATCTCCAGCCTCAGCTAATACTATCAGCAATCTCATCACAGAAAGTCAAGGATTAAATGTGCATATGTCTTATGGCCTTTTTATGGAAAAGAACCCATTTATGGCAGACATTCCAAAACATGAGGAATTAAATAAGACCACTTAGACCTACACTAAATTGCATAAGATGGAGTTATTTCCACTCCCTTCTTTGGTTTGCAATTTAATTTTTTAAATGCTTAAAATTATGTATTTAGCAATTTTGTTTTGGCTTATCTCAGTTGAATCACAGGACTTGATTTATCATTTGTCCTTTTACCAAACAAAGACACTTCAATGTTTTAAGTAGCTTGAAAAGTACTCAACATTTGATAAAGAACCCCATGACCATTTAATATGAATTTCTAGTCATTGAGTTAGGTGGATGCAAATAGAGACATGAAGTGATGTTTCATATATTTTGATATATATGAAAAATATATGATATATATTTGGATATAAACTTTGGGAAGTCGACACTTTTAGAGGCATCATCATAAGAAAATTTCAAGACAGAGAATACAATTGATTTTGTCAACTCAGACAAATAAACATTTTCTTAGAGGAAAACTAGTTCAACAAGAGGGTAGTTTTAGGAAGTGTACCTGTTGTTATAGACTCAACTGATCAAAATGACTTAAGTGGCAACTTCAATACACTCATGGCTATGTTTGTTATTTATGATTTGATCACCAGGATCTGAGAGTCCTTACTATTATGTGTTTGTGAAATAAAGATTAAATTAGGCTATAATAAGATTGAAAGCATGAAAGGAAAGAGAAAAGGGATGGTGACAGAAAGAGGCAATAAAAAGTGACGAGGGAGGAGAGGAAAAGAAAGATTTCTGAAAATTAATTATACTTTGTATCAAATCCTGACTTCATGTATACCCAGGTTGTGTTAATATTATCCAATGATCCAAAATCTACATGTTCTCCACATTTTGTACTTTTAGCCTCACTAAGAAATAAAGGATAAAAACAAATGAAAGGGTAAACAGACATATTATCAAGTCATGGTCCCAATTTTTCTGTAATGATATTTTTGTAAACCCTAAATGTGAACATGAATGCAAAAAGAAGTTAGGAACATCCAATAGCAAAACATATATAAGCATATATCAACAATGACTCCTCGAGAGCTATTTGAATCTTTATTTTCCTAAGGAGAGGATGTTATAGGGATTATAATACTAAAAACAAGACTTCCTATTCATTTCTGAAATTAAAAAAGAAATACATTTTAAAATTCAAATTTCAAGAATAACTTACCAAAGGTCACCACTTAAGGTATTTTCAATTAGATTTTTTTCTATTGACCAAGTGATAGACAAACACAGGTATATTTTCAATTCCTTTGTTCTAAGGAGATAGTACCTGGGCCCTGAGTAAGGGATTTGTTTGCCATGATTTAACTCTTCCCTGCCTCTCTTGCTGGTCAGCCACTGGAGAGCATAACTCACATGTCAGTAGTTTGTAAAGTTAATATAGCTCTTTGAAAGTCAGCATTTTACTGCCCATTTTAACTTGCATACTTGACTAAACACCTGGCAGGAACTATTCAGTCTTTACCAGAGGGCAGATCTAAATATTGCACCTAATGATTCAGCCTCAAAAATGACATTTCATAATTCCCTTTGCCATTTAAAAGTTGCCAAGGGTATTTTTGAATCTCATCTTTTTTTGTTCTTGTGTATTGAACCAACTTGAAATTGTGAAAGTGAGACTCTTTCTGCCCCAAGTCTTTAAGCTCTGGAGGAAGAAAAGCTGTCACCAGGGTGAGTGGCTAATAATTCTGCTTGTTGGAGTGTATCCCTGTCACTCTCTAGGTGGATAGCTTAACAAACACCTTGTTGACAGCAAGCGCCAAAGGGGGCTTCCCTGAAGGAATATCACGGTGGCTGCCCTGCTGAGTGATTCCCCTAAGTGCATGTCAGGATTGCTTTCTTTCTTCACCATGATGGAGTTGGTTTTCTTCCTGAGATAGCTGTATCAACTGCATTTTAAATTTGATTGCTGTGTGAATTTTTAAAATAGAAAATTTAAGAAATAGATAATCCAAATGAGTTTTTTATTGGGGCTGGGGGGATCGGCTGATTTTGTTTTTTGTTTTGTGTTTTGTTTCATTTTGTTTTTGTGAGGTTTTTTTTTTTTTTTTCTGGTTTGTTGACTATAAAATCCCTTTACAGGCCAGCGCCATGGCTTAACAGGCTAATCCTCCGTCTTGCGGCACCGGCACACTGGGTTCTAGTCCCGGTTGGGGAACCGGATTCTGTCCCGGTTGCCCCTCTTCCAGGCCAGCTCTCTGCTATGGCCCAGGAGTGCAGTGGAGGATGGCCCAAGTCCTTGGGCCCTGCACCCGCATGGGAGAACAGGAGAAGCACCTGGCTCCTGGCTTCGGATCAGCGCAATGCGCCGGCCACAGCGGCCATTGGAGGGTGAACCAATGGCAAAAAGGAAGACCTTTCTCTCTGTCTCTCTCTCTCTCACTATCCACTCTGCCTGTCAAAAAAAAAAAAAAAAAAAAAAAAAAAAAAAAAAAAAAAAAAAAAAAAAAAAGTTCAGGGTCTCAGAGGAGCTGAGAAACTGATAAAAAAAAAAAAAAATCCCATTATAGTATTGTCTGTTTCTTGTCTCCATTAAACCTCTCTCTTCCAGACTTGTTAAAATAGACAAACACTTAGGATTAAAATGTATCTTTAGGATCCTGGCTTTGAGCTTCTGAATGTTGGTTTACTTCAATGTAGCCAAAGCAGAATGGAAAGTCTCAATAGCCATTTCTCCATCATGTTACAATAGCTAAGGAATTACATCATTTCCCACCCTGAAAATTAAAGGGTTTAGGGTTTCTCTCTGCCAATGGCTAAAAGCTCTTTTGGTTATTCAACATTTGCCATGTTGGAACAGGAGAAAATAAGAACACCTGTGCGATACACAAACGGTTGCAAATTTATGGGAGTATTAAGCAAAGTCTAATTACAACCTGATTAAAAAAAAAAAAAGCCCTAGACAAAAGCCCATTTCCAGAGAAGCAGCTCTTGTAAGACAAACTTAGAAATGATATCCCAAATGTACTCATTGGTAAAATCGAAAAGAAACATTACTCAAAGCATTCTTAGACATAGTAAGCAAAAGAACAGTGTCTGTTTTTTTGACTCCCCACCCTAGGTTAGAGGGAGACATGATGCTGCAGCTTACCCAACTCCTTATTCCTTTAACATCTGCAGACTGTTAATTAATGAACATCACAGTTTAAGGAAGCTTGAATAGATATAATTTTTTTTTTTGACAGGCAGAGTGGACAGTGAGAGAGAGAGAGACAGAGAGAAAGGTCTTCCTTTTTGCCATTGGTTCACCCTCCAATGGCCGCTGCGGTCAGTGCATCTCGCTGATCCGAAGCCAGGAGCCAGGTGCTTCTCCTGGTCTCCCATGCAGGTGCAGGGCCCAAGGACTTGGGCCATCCTCCACTGCCTTCCCGGGCCATAGCAGAGAGCTGGCCTGGAAGAGGGGCAACCGGGATAGAATCCGGCGCCCCAACCGGGACTAGACCCGGTGTGCTGGTGCCGCAAGACGGAGGATTAGCCTGTTAAGCCACGGCGCCGCCAAATAGATGTAATTTTATTAACTATCCAATCTTTACATCACTTTATAGCTTATTATATCAAAGTTAGTACTGTTAAACTATTAGTGTGCTGTGATAGGAAGGCCTTACACTTTGAGAAGAGATGTGAAAAAACCAAATAAGTCTGAGCAAGTCATTTCAACTCCTTATACCTCCCTTTCTTTGCCAGCTAATGATCAGATGGTCCCTTCTTCCATTTTTTTATCCTAATCGGGACCCAAAAGTTGACAGTGGTGAAATGAATTATGAGTAACTCCTACTAATTCAAACTTGAGTTTGTTTTGTGTTTGCATCATTACAGGTCATTACAGTTCACTACAAAATGTCTAGTAAGAGTTAACATTGGGGCCAGCACCATGGCTCACTTGGTTAATCCTCCGTCTGTGGTGCTGGCATCCCATATGGGCATCGGGTTCTAGTCCCGATTGTTGCTCTTCCAGTCCAGCTCTCTGCTGTGGCCCAGGAAGGCAGTGGAGGTTGGCCCAGGTGCTTGGGCCCCTGCACTGGCATGGGAAACCAGGAAGAAGCACCTGGCTCCTTGCTTCGGATCGGCGCAGCACCAGCCTTGGTAGCCATTTGGGGAGTGAACCAACAGAAGGAATATCTTTCTGTCTCTCTCTCACACTGTCTATAACTCTACTTGTCAAATAAATTTTAAAAAATAAAAGTTAGCATGTCCAGTGCTTAGAATCCACTGCTATTAGTGCTTTGTATAAGATATCTCATTTAAGCCCTAAAAGAACACAAGAGTTACTATTATTATTATTAACCTCTTTCTATGGATGACAACACTTAAAAAAGATAAGTAACTGATAAAAGGACTGTCAGAGTTGTAGCTGGAACCCTTAAAACCTGGCTGTAGAGCCTGTGCTCTTAATCCTTGTGTTACTCTGAACTTAATGGATGTGTTGCAAGATTCACTTGTACTATATGTAAAGCAAAATATGATCATGGAAGTGACTACTGATTATTTTAGCAAAAACTAAAGTAATAACAATCTTCTTTAAAAAAATAACTCAAGGGAATTCCAAGATGGTGGACTAAGGAAAGGCTATACTGCTGTAGGCTAGGGAAAACCAATTTAAAAAAAAAAAGTTTGAGGAAGTACATGCTCAGGGGAGAATTGGAGAGAAACTGCAGGGGAGATCTACAAAATGAAGAAAAACACTGAGAATCAGTAGGGAAGGTGCATAAACACAGCAACGAGTATGGCCATAGCAACATGACCCCAGCAGCCAAGAGCCAGAGGAAGCACCAGCATTGGAGAATGAGGTGAGATCAGACTGCAGAAGCTCTTGCCACTGGTGATATAGATGGAGGGAAGGCCTGGTGCACTATATGATCTTTGAGTTCAACCTGGAGCACTAAGGGAGACAGGGTATCCTCTAACCCAGTGATAAAAAGAGGCAGATTTCTCTGCCCCCATTCCCAGACAACAGCATCCAGCAACTGACTGAGAGAGGGTGGGCACTATTTTGGATTTAAGTAGCAGCTGCGGCAGCTCTATTGCACATGGCCAGGAAATGGAACAAGATGTCATCTTGACAGCTGTAGCAGCAACAACAGGTGCACATAGTTGGCAACAGCTGGGGAGAAGGAGCCATTCTGACATCAGCACTGGCTGCAGAGGTTTTGTGCACACCCAGCAACAGGGTGGGGTGGGGGAACAAAGCCACTGTGCAACCAGTAGGGGCTGTGGCAGGTGGTTTTCATGCATGTGTGTGATCCAGGGATTTTATCAGAAGGAAAAATCCATGTTCCCAACAGATGGAGGACCTCTCTCTCTGTCTCTCTCTCTCTCACCATCTAACTCTGTCTGTCAAAAAAAATAATAATAATAAATAAAAAAAGAAGTGGGCAAAGGATTTGAACAGGCATTTTTCTTTTTTTTTTTTTTTTGGTTTTTTTTTTATTTAGTAAATATAAATTTCCAAAGTACAGCTTATGGATTACAATGGACTCCCCCCCCCCCATAATTTCCCTCCCACTCCCACCCCTCCCATCTCCCGCTCCCTCTCCCATTCCATTCACATCAAGATTCATTTTCAATTCTCTTTATATACAGAAGATCGACTTAGTATATATTAAGTAAAGATTGCATCAGTTTGTACCCTCACAGAAACACAAAGTGAAAAATACTGTTTGAGTACTAGTTATAGCATTACTTCACATTGGACAACCCATTAAGGACAGATCCCACATGAGAAGTAAGTACACAGTGACTCCTGTTGTTGACTTAACAATTTGACACTCTTGTTTATGGCGTCAGAAATCTCCCTGGGCTCTAGTCATGAGTTGCCAAGGCTATGGAAGCCTTTTGAGTTTGCCGACTTTGATCTTATTCTGACAGGGTCATAGTCAAAGTGGAAGTTCTCTCCTCCCTTCAGAGAAAGGTACCTCCCTCTTTGATGGCCCCATTCTTTCCACTGGGATCTCACTCACAGAGATCATTCAGTTAGGTCTTCTTTTTTTTTTTTTTTTTTCCACAGTGTCTTGGCTTTCCATGCCTGAAATACTGTCATGGACTCTTCAGCCAGATCCGAATGCCTGAAGGGCTGATTCTGAGGCCAGAGTGTTGTTTAGGACATCTGCCATTCTATGAGTCTGCTGTGTATCCCGCTTCCCATGTTGGATCGTTCTCTCCCTTTTTGATTCTATCAGTTAGTATTAGCAGACACTAGTCTTGTTTGTGTGATCCCTTTGACTCTTAGACCTACCAGTGTGATCAATTGTGAACTGAAACTGATCACTTGTACTAGTGAGATGGAATTGGTACATGCCACCTTGATGGGATTGTATTGGAATCCCTGGTATGTTTCTAATGCCACCATTTGGGGAAAGTCCGATTGAGCATGTCCCAAATTGTACATCTCCTCCCTCTCTTATTCCCACTCTTATATTTAACAGGGATCACTTTTCAGTTAAAATTTAAACACCTAAGAATAATTGTGTTAATTACAGAGTTCAAACAATAGTACAAGAACAAAAAAAAATACTAAAATGGATAAAGTATTACATTATACATCAACAGCCAGGACAAGAACTGATCCAGTCACTGTTTCTCATAGTGTCCATTTCACTTCAACAGGTTTCCTTTTTGGTGCTCAGTTAGTGGTCGCCGATCAGGGAGAACATATGATATTTGTCCCTTTGGAACTGGCTTAATTCACTCAGCATAATGTTTTCCAGATTCCTCCATTTTGTCGCAAGTGACCTGGTTTCATTGTTTTTGACTGCTGTATAGTATTCTATAGAGTACATGTCCCATAATTTCTTTATCCAGTCTACTGTTGATGGGCATTTGGGTTGGTTCCAGGTCTCAGCTATTGTGAATTGAGCTGCAATAAACATTAAGGTGAAGTCGGCTTTTTTGTTTGCCAATTTAATTTCCTTTGGGTAAATTCCAAGGAGTGGGATGGCTGGGTTGAATGGTAGGGTTATATTCAGGTTTCTGAGGAATCTCCAGACAGACTTCCATTGTGGCTTAACCAGTTTGCATTCCCACCAACAGTGGGTTAGTGTCCCTTTTTCCCCACATCCTCGCCAGCATCTGTTGTTGGTAGATTTCTGAATTGAGCCATTCTCACCGGGGTGAGGTGGAACCTCATTGTGGTTTTGATTTGCATTTCTCTGATTGCTTGTGATCTTGAACATTTTTTCATGTGTCTGTTGGCCATTTGGATTTCCTCTTTTGAAAAATGTCTATTGAGGTCTTTGGCCCATCTCTTAAGTGGGTTGTTTGTTTTGTTGTTGTGGATTTTCTTGATTTCTTTGTAGATTCTGGTTATTAATCCTTATTCTGTTGCATAGTTTGCAAATATTTTTTCCCATTCTGTCGGTAGCCTCTTCACTTTCCTGACTGTTTCTTTTGAAGTACAGAAACTTCTCAATTTGATGCAATCCCAAATGTTAATTTTTGCTTTGACTGCCCATGCTTCTGTGGTCTTTTCCAAGAAGTCTTTGCTGGTACCTATATCTTGCAGGGTTTCTCCAATGCTCTCTAATAATTTGATGGTGTCGGGTCGCAGATTTAATTCTTTAATCCGTGTTGAGTGAATTTTTGTGTTAGGTGAAAGGTAGGGGTCTTGCTTCATGATTCTGCATGTGTAAATCCAATTTTCCCAGCACCATTTATTGAATAGACTGTCTTTATTCCAGGAATTGGTTTTGGATCTTTGATTAAATATAAGTTGGCTATAGATGTTTGGATTGATTTCTGGTGTTTCTATTCTGTTCCATTGGTCTATCCATCTGTTTCTGTACCAGTACCATGTTGTTTTGATAACTACTGCCCTGTAGTATGTCCTGAAATCTGGTATTGTGATGCCTCCAGCTTTGTTTTTGTTGTACAAGATTAATTTAGTTATTCGAGGTCTCCTGTGTCTCCATATGAATTTTAGCATCATTTTTTCCAGATCTGAGAAGAAGGTCTTCAGTATTTTGATTGGTATTGCATTGAGTCTGTAAATTGCTTTTGGGAGAATGGACATTTTGATGATATTGATTCTTCCAATCCATGAGCATGGAAGTTCTTTCCATTTTTTGGTATCCTCTTCTATTTCTTTCTTTAAGATTTTGTAATTCTCATCGTAGAGATCTTTAACGTCCTTGGTTAAGTTTATTCCAAGGTATTTGATTGTTTTTGTAGCTATTGTGAATGGGATTGAACTTAGAAGTTCTTCCTCAGCCGTGGCATTGCCTGTGTATACAAAGGCTGTTGATTTTTGTGCATTGATTTTATATCCTGCTACTTTTCCAAACTCTTCTATGAGTTCCAATAGTCTCTTAGTAGAGTTCTTTGGGTCCCCTAAATAAAGAATCATATCATCTGCAAAGAGGGATAGTTTGATGAACAGGCATTTTTCAAGAAAGAAAATTCAAGTTGCCAAAAGACATTTGAAAAAATTCTCAGGATCACTATGCATCAGGGAGATGCAAATCAAAGCCACAATGAGATTCCACCTCACCTCAGTTAGAATGGCTCTCATACAGAAATCAACAAAAAATAAATGCTGGTGAGGTTGTGAGGGAAAAGGTACCCTAATGCACTGTTGGTGGGAATGTAAACTGGTGCAGGCACTGTGGTAGACAGTATGGAGATACCTCAGAAATCTAAAATAGATCTACCCAATGACCCCACAATCCTACTACTGGGAATTTAACTGAGGAAAATTAAGTGAGGATATTAAAGAATTATCTGTATCATCATGTTCATTACAGCTCAGTTCACAATAGCTAAGATATGGCATCAACCCAGATGTCCATCAACTGATGATTGGATAAAGAAGTTATGGTAATATATAGACAATGAAGTACTCAGCAGTAAAAAAAAGAAAAGAAAAAACAATATCCTGCCTTTTGCAATAAAATGGATGTAACTAGAAACCATTATCCTTAGTGAACTAAGGTATTCCCAAAAACACAAATATCACATGTTTTACCTGATCTGTTGTAACTAATAGAGTGCCTAAATGTAATGTATAGGAGTGAAATTGACATTTTGAGATTTGATGATTGTTACAGCCCTTGTCTTTACTGTTGAGGATCAGTATTATTTTTCTTCATACTATTTTTGAACTTTTCTTTTAGTGTAGGGTTAGTCTTATATGTAGTAAGTAAACTGAAAATGGATCTTTGTAAAAATTAAGTTGGTAATAGGAGAGGAAGGAGAAAGAAGGGTGGGAGCAGCTATAGGAGTGAGTATAATCTGGGAAGTATCATTGCATTCCTAAATCTGTATATATAAAGAATACATGAAATTTGTATACCTTAAATAACATTTTAAAATTTAAAAATAACATTAAATAATATTTGTATACATTTAAAAATAGCAATATAACAATATAATAAAATGTAACATTTGTATACATTTAAAAATAACATTTGTATACCTTAAAAACATTTATAAAATACTCAAGTATAAAATTATGAATAATAAAATTATTTCATAGTACTAGAAATAGCCTGCAAAATTATAAATATATTTATATAACTTTTAACTGTAGAAAACTCATTCCATCATTTATTTATTTAACAAATACTACTTAAGAGACTTGTATGTGCTCGACCTATCCCAGGTAGTTGGCAAAACTTAGTAAATAAAACAGGAATACCTTCTGTCCTCAAAGAAAATTTGATATCCATAAAGGAGACAGACAAATGAAAAACTGAATACAAATTTCAAAATTGTGATGGCTGCTATAGTGGAAATAAACAAATGCCATGATGAGAAATAAAGAGGAATAGGTCTTGCATTGTGGCATGGCAGGTAAGCTACTGACTGCAATGCTGTTATCACATATGAATGCTGGTTCATGTCCCGGCTGCTCCACTTCCAATCCAGCTCCCTGCCAGTGGCAGGGAAAGCAGCAGCAGAAGGCCCATTTGTATGGGCTCCTGCCACCCATGTGGGAAACCTGGAAGAAGCTCCTGGCTCCTGGCTTCAGCCTGGCTCAGCCCTCACTGTTGTAGCCATCTGTGGCATGAACCAGCAGATAGAAGATTCTCTCTTCTTTCTCTGTAACTCTTTCAAATAAATCTTTAAAAGAAAAAAAGAGAGGGAGGACATACTCAGGTATTCAGGGAGGGACTTTGTAAGAAAACAGTGAAATCATATAGGACAAGGCAAATGTGCTAAACTGAGGCAAAATCTTACAGTTTTAAAACATAGATTTATTTATTTGTGAAAGGCAGAATAACAAAGATAGAGAGCCTGAGAGTGAGAGAAACAGAGAGAGAGCTTTCATGGGCTGTTTCACTCCCCAAATGGTTGCAACAACCCGATCTGGGCCATGCTGAAGCTGGATATCCAGGAATTCCAACCACATAGGTGGCAGTGCCCCAAGTACTTGGGGCATCATCTTCCCAGGCACATTAGCAGGAAGATGGATCAGAAGCAGATTAGCAGGTACTCAAACTAGCATTCCCACCCACATAGGATCCCTGTTCTACAGGTGGTAGCTTAATGTGCTATAACAAAACAACGACCCTCTTTCAGGGTTTCGAAGGTCATGGTAATTAATTTGGATTTTTCTTTAGTGTCCAATGATAAACAAGGAGTTTAAGGAGGAATGAGATTTGTGCGCATTAAACTTTAGTTGGATTTTTATACCAGGAAAATGCTGAGCAAGGGTTAATATAAGGCAAATATTGTACACTCATGCAGTAATCCATGTAAGAAGCAATATCTAAGCCATGTGGGAAAGAATTGGCCAAGTTCATATTTTCCTAAAAATGAATTCTCTAAGATTTACTGATAGATTACTGGGATTAAAGATAAAGAGGAGTCAAATGTGGCCCCAGATATTTTAGACTGAGGAGCTTAGCTGGGAACAAAAGCTTGGGATTGAGACAGGTGCTTAGTTTTGTTTCAGATGCCTATGGGGTATGTAAATGGAAATATCTCAGACAATTGGCTGTTTGACAGTTGAGGCTTGGTCTAGAGATATAAAGTAGGGAGTATTCAACATATAAATGGTGTTTAGACTCATGGAAATATGTGAATATGAGACAACTTTTGAAGACAATGTAGGGACAGCTACATTCTGGGAAGCTACTGAATTTACAAATTGTAAAGTAGAGAAAAAATGGATTTTGAGAAGAGGTGGTCAGAGAAGGAACTGGAAAACAAGATGGCTGAAGCCAAGAGATGCCTACTCTCCAGAGAAAAGGGCCTCATGCCACAGGAGATGGGTACATTTCCCACATTAGCCCCTGTGAGCCTTTCTGTCTCGGCTATGGAGAAGAAACTGCCAAGAAACACAGCCTACTAAAAGCAAAAGTTTTAATAATAGGATTGTAGGAAACTTCTACTCCTCAACATCTATTGCCACACATACAGGGCTCCAATATATAGCCGTGGATTATAACTGAAAGAGCTACAAAATGCAAACCATTTCTGTGGAGAGGTACTTAGGGAGAAGCCCCTGTCATCTGTGGGTTCAGCAAACATTTAAACAAAGTCCAGTTCACACCATGAAACTTCACACCACCTTTATTCTTGTTACAGGCTACATGGTTTTCTAGATTTCAACAAATTTGAAAAATTCTGAGAGAGTATGTATTTAGCCTAGAAATTGGGACACCCATGTCCCACACTGAAGTGCTAAGTGTGGTTCCTGGCTCTGGACCTGACGCCAGCTTGCTGCCAGTGCAGACCCCAGGAGGCAACATTGATGGCTCAAGTAGTTGGACTTCTGACACTCTGGGGGAAACCTGGCTTCTGTTCCTGGTTCCCACCTTCAGCCCAACCTACTCTTGGCCATTACAGGTATTTGTTGAGGGAATCAGTGGATGAGAGCTGTCTCTGTTTCTGTTTCTCTCCCTCCCTGCCTCTCTGCTCTCAAATAATTTTCTAAAAATAGAAAAAAAGAAAGAAAAAATACAGGGCATGTTAAAAGCAACAAAGAAAACAATCTGAAGTAAGCAGCAGAATGAGATATAAATATGACAGATATTTTGTCAAGTAGAATTTTTTAATTCAAAAAACATTAACACAACTTCAAATCATGTAGATATGAAGAGAATATGATGAACCACTTTGAAACAACATATTTGAAAAACTAAATAAGCTGCATATAGACTTATTAAAACACAATTAATCAAAGCTTGAATAAGAAACAGCAAACATGAATAGTCCTATAATTAATTCATGATTGAAAATCTCCCAACTAAGAAAACTCACGTGTCCTCATTCTTAAAACGTTCCATTTAGCAAAAAAATAATGTCACTCTTATCTAAACTCTTCAAGAGAATGAAACAATAAAACTTCCCATCCCTTCTAT
Organism: Lepus europaeus; assembly: GCF_033115175.1. Classification (NCBI taxonomy): domain Eukaryota; kingdom Metazoa; phylum Chordata; class Mammalia; order Lagomorpha; family Leporidae; genus Lepus; species Lepus europaeus. The sequence goes on along the minus strand of NC_084829.1, from coordinate 61,118,715 downwards.
GAGGTGAATATAATTTTGATTTTGAACTAGACAAGAAAAATACATGACAAGCCAGTCATGAAAATTAATGCAAAACCCTAAACAAAACAATAACAAAAATAATTCAACATGACTTCATTTACAATTTGGTTATACCAAAACAACGAGTTCACTTGGGTAATTCACTGATCTGTATACTTATTTGTAAACTTTTCTGGATGTGTGCTATACTTTAATAGAAAGTTAAATTCAAGAAGAAAATTATGTGAATTATCATCCTTAACTTCATCCCTTGCTTGATCAGATTAAAGCATTGTTTTGATACATTGCAATCACTGTAGGATTTTAATACCTTTTTCTGCTTGCTTGCTTCTTGGTTCAGGGCAGCCTGGATACGTCCAACTTCACAGTGAAAGACACATTGTCAGAGATAAATTGCCTTGTTTTCATGGATGTCCGAGGTTTCACATAGTCACAAGAACAACAACAAAAAAAAAACTGTAAAGAAATTCTCTACTCAGATGGGAAAATGTCTATCAATTTTGCAAACTGGTTTTAATTTTAACCAGGATGTTCAACAAGGAGAGCAAGTGTGTAGGTGAATAGAAAAAAAAGACACAACTGGTCACTATGGAAGTGGCTATGGTCACTGTGAAAGTTATAAAATTCTAGGGCTTAATCAAAATGTTATTTAAGATAAAATGCTTTTTTTTAGTTCAAATCATTGCTAATGTGAAACATACCCTTATCAACAAATATTGATTGAATGTTACATACAAATTGATGGAACTCCATAGTATAAGATGCTGTGGACAACGCAAAACAAATATAGTCCCGAGCCCTCAAACTTGCAGTCTTGAAAGAAGCAAAAGCATTCTTTTCATTTAAAAAAATCAGAGGGTGATTTTACACGCAACTTAGTAAAGAACTATGTCTACTCATCTTTAAATCCTTTAGAGAGTTACTAGCATCTGTGATGTTCTCCTTCTGTGTTAGCACACTAATAGTCAAGGAATTGCACTAAATTTGTGTGCTGTGTCCAGCTGAGAAATGTCATTCTTCCCCAAGCCACAGGAAAGGGTAATGAATCCAATCTTCACAATTTGAAAATCTATATTCTATCTTGAGTGCTCCTTTGTTTTTACCTGGACAATAATTATAGATATGGTTTTTATGTAGATAAACAGATCTTTTCTTCCCACATTTTTAGAATATGACTATTGCTATTATTAACAATTTTTAATAGACACTTTTTTTTTCACTATGCTCCCTTTTTGGTTTCTACATTAAAGTAATATTGGATATTTCATTAAACATTCATGACCCTAATCACACTGTCTGCTACCACCAATAACTTTTCCTAATTTTTCCCTTTTTACATTTCATTAACTACTTCATAGTATTTTTATAAAAGACACATGCTTACATTTTATGTTCTCTCATGAGCATAGAGAATTTCTGTTTCAGTAGAATAAAATTTTCTATCAGTGGAATTGCTGTGTTTATATTTTATTTTGAAATATTATTCCAAACTTTCCAATAATTTAGGCACCTACCAAAAATGAAGGACTTGCATTAGTCAGATTCGTTGCCATAGTGAAATACCTGAGACAGGCTATCTTATTAAAAGGGTCGGCTCATGGTTCTGGAAATACAAGGTGCAAACAGCACAGCGCAGGCTCCTGTGAAGGCCCTCTGGGGCTGTCATCTCATGATGGAAATGTAGATGTCTATGTATCTGGTCTCTGTTTCTCGTCTTATAAAGTCACCAAGACTGTATCTGCCCAAATGACTAATCAAATCGCTTCCTAGGATCTCCCACCTCTGAACACCAAAGTCATATTAAGTTTCCACCTTTTAATAACACTAAAATAAAGTTTTGGGGACTAAACTCTTACATAAATTTGGAGACAAAGCATATTCAAACCACAGCAGGACCTTCTCCCCAAAAGTTTTTAGTGAAAAGAAATGTGTGCCCATTATCTTTCACTCCCTAATATGCTCGTCTTCTAGTTGTAGGCAATGAATAATGTTCTTTCTGTTTCTATGGGTTTGCCTAGTCCAGACATTTAATATCATAATTTGTGGCTTTTTGTGATTGGTTTCTTTCATTTAACATAGTGCTTTTGAAGTTTACCCATGTTGTAGCATGCCTTAGTATTCCATACATTGCTGATAGGATTCTAAAACAATAACCAACTTATAAAATTGTTTAGTAACTCCTCCAAATGTTAAGTAGTTACCATATGACTCAACAACTCCACTCTAAGTTAATACACATATGTTCCACATATGTGGCTACCTGGATTCAAAACTTGAACTCCGGCTCCTGACTCTAGCTTCCTACTAATACACACCCTGGGAAACAGCAGTGGATTCCTGCTGCCTGTGTAGGAGATCTGGATGGAATTCCCAGCTCCTAGCTTCCACCCAGCCCCTGCTGTCGTGGGCAAATGGGGAGTAGATCAACAAATGAGAGCATTCTCTCTCCTCTTCTCTCTCATCCATCCAAAAAGTTGCATAAGATGTTCAGAGGAGCATTATTCAAAATAAGCAAAAAATTAGAGCAACCCAAATATCCATCAACAGGAGAAAGGATAATCAAAATGTGGCATTGTTGTACAATGGACTTTCTTTGTATTTTGACTTTTACCCATATTTTTCACATGAAAGAGATTTCTAGGTTTCAAGTGACAAATTTGTCACTTTTTAAATTATATAAAAATTAGATGATAAACATTGACACTTTATCATTTCTTTTCTTCTTTTCTTTTTTTTTTTTTTTTTTTTTTTACATTTTATGCTTTTATTCAGTGTGAAAGATGCATAGGAGAGTAAGGGCCCTGTGTAAAGGAAAGAGGGAAATCTGGGTTCATACCGAGTACCAGGAACCAGCCATGTGGAGGAGCATCTAGGCAAGGAAGCATGAGGCAGGGTGGCCCGAAGGCCACGCACCCTGGAGGTGCAGAGGCCACAGCAAGCCCTGTACTGGCAAGAGGCCAGAGGAAGGAAGGGGCGGGCACACCGTGTCCCAGGCTTTTAATCCACTTTCAAAGGGGAGTGGTTAATTAACCTGATTAGCCCATGGGTGCACAGGTATGGCCTTGGCTATTATTTCTAAAACCATTATAATTTTAAGTTTAATATTTTGATGCCGCTGAACTTTATTTTAGGCTATTGAGAAACTTAGGAACCTTCCTTTATTGTTATGGTAAGTTCACCAGTAATATTTATTGAACAATCCTTCTTTTTCTTACTAATTAGAAAAGCTATTATTAAAAAATCTCTGAGGCATATTTGTCTCTTACTCTGAACTCTTCCTCCATGCTTTCATATATGCCAATTAAGATCACATCAGATTGATAAGACAACTTTAGCATTGTTAGAGTATTAAAACATCTGTGGCCAGCGCTGTGGTGTAGGGAGTAAAGCCACCACCTGCAGTGCCGGCATCCCATATGGGCGCCTGTTCAAGACTTGGCTACTCCACTTCCGATCCAGCTCTCTGCTATGGCCTGGGAAAGCAATAGAAGATGGCCCAAGTCCTTGGGCCCCTGCACCCATGTGGGAGACCCAGAAGAAGCTCCTGGCTCCTGGCTTCGGATCAGCACAGCTGTGGCCGTTGTGGTCATCTGGGGAGTGAACCAGCGGATGGAAGACCTCTCTCTCTCTGTCTCTCTTTCTCTCTCTGTGTAACTCTGACTTTCAAATAAATAAATAAATTATAAAAAAAAGAGTATTAAAACATCCTTATCAAGAACACCATATGTGTTCCTGCTTACTAAAATAAAAGACTTATTTTATGCCCCTCAGTGATTTTCAAATATTGTTTATTTAGAATTCATCTATTATATAGTGTACTTATGTGGTAAATTGTGAGAAAATTCACTTCCATGGAAAATTCCAGAGCTGACCATTCCGGAGCTGAAAATTCCAGAGTTCTGGGAGTAAGGGTTGTAACCCAGGTGTCCTTTACTGTGTGCATGGCAGTCATTTGCCTATTTGCTCTGAGGTCTATGCCACACCCTTGTGCAAACTACATTTCCCCTTTCAAGGGAAGGCCCTATCAGAAGACAGCAAATTGGGGAGGAAGGGAGAAACTAGAGTATTTTTTCCTTACCCTTATACCAGTTTCTGTGCCTATTATAGTTCTTACTTCCAGTCTTCTACACATGTAGTTCTGTGTCCTGATGAGCAGTCACAGACTCAGATGCTCCTATACCAGAAAGTCCCACTTCTTCGGTATTTATTACACTGTGCCTTCCCTGGAGTTATCAGTGTAACTGTATTCACTGTTCAGCTGTAGGTGGTCTCTGAGTGCCTCAGTGTTCTCTATTTGCCTTTCTTATTCCCTCTTTGTAGTTATCTCCCTTTACCAAATCCCTTCCTCTAGGCTATCTCTTGTGGATGCTAATGGGTCACAAATTACAGCTGTATCTGCATATCTTTGATTTTGTCACCGAGAAAAAAATCATAGACCCTCCAGTATTACTTTACGTTTGCCATATGCTCCCCGGCTTCTGTAAAGTATTTGGGTTTAGTAAATTTGAAATTTAATCCATATCAGAATACTTCACAACATAAACATGAGGATAAATGGCAGTTATGTAGAGATCCTGTACTTGGAACAAAATTAAAGAGTTGAAGAAGACCCTACTTGGGAAAAGAGTATGTTGGCCTTTTTGGTTAAATATGAGGTTGCTGCCTGATTTTAGAAGGCGGTTCTAACGTGAAAATGCAAGTGTAAGAAGGATTCATACTGACACTGGGCATCTAAAAGTCTGTGCAACGTGTCTGTTAGGTATTATATTTTGGTTTTGATATTTGGCTATATTGCACCTGAACTTCCTTCCTATTTGTGTGCACACACATGACCTAAAACAGACCAATGAGATATTATCCTCCAGATTTAAACCATAAGGAAGAGTCTCAAAGACAGAGTGATATCTAAAAATTATTTGTGGGAGGTGATCGAATGGCTAGTCATAGAGATCGTCAGTGACTGCATCCTGACAACACTATTCACACAACATGAACGTGGCTTGTGAATTTGGTTACGTATGAGCTGCCTAGGTTTGTCTTTGCCTATTTTCCCTGCCTGTTCTTCAGGCTTTCCACAGACTCTCTGAGGTAGTCCATCTTCTGCCTGTAAATTTCTTTCCCGCCTAAGATAGCCAGGGTTGGATTCTATTGCCTTTGACCAGAAGCTAACTAAAACAGTTTTATTCTAGACATTTTGTGCCATAGTAATTAAACATTTTATTTCATTATCTTTTCCGATTTTGTTTGCACACCGTAACTCCAACTCTTGTTTATTCTAGCTTTTTTTTAGATTTATAATATACCATTATATTCTGATGCAGGCTTCAGTTCACTATTATTATGTGAAGTCTTGGGGCTATGAGATATAACAAGATTTTTTCCTCTCAAGAATAATATATCAAAATGAATTTCAAACCTCACAAATCACTGCTAATGACTTCTTTGTTGTATTACTATTATTGCTAATATTACCTAGAATAAATTTCTTTCCCGCCTAAGATAGCCAGGGTTGGATTATATTGCCTTTGACCAAGAAGCTAACTAAAACAATTTTATTCTAGACATTTTGCGCCATAGTAATTAAACATTTTATTTCATTATCTTTTCTGATTTTGTTTGCACACCGTAACTCCAACTCTTGTTCATTCTAGCTTTTTTTTTTTTTTTTAGTTTTATAATATGCCATTATATTCTGATGCAGGCTTCAGTTCACTATTATTATGTGAAGTCTTGGGGCTATGAGATATAACAAGATTTTTTTCCTCTCAAGAATAATATATCAAAATGAATTTCAAACCTCACAAATCACTGCTAATGACTTTTTTGTTGTATTGCTACTGTTGCTAATATTACGTAGAATAACCCCTCATGCCATATTTGTTAATATAAAATTTTCCTTTCATTATATGATTTTTGGAGCATCATGTACTATAGTCCCCAGAAATGAGTTAGTATTTTGCAGTAAGCTACTAGATTTTTCCAGCACTCCAACAGCTAAGTCACTGATATCTCACATAGATCTCACAATCATAGTTATTCCTTTAGTACCTCTGGTTGAGATGTTTTTCCTTTTCCATTAATAATTCAGCCTTATTATTATGAGTGAATCCTTGCTTTCCCTAAAATGCTTCTCTAAAATGCTAAAACCAAAAATGAAAATTACAGTCAGTTATTTGGAATATATATGTATGTGTAAACAAGAATGCATTAAAAGCTCATGGAAATAGAATTAAAATATAAGTTTCTCTTGATGCAAAATAATTTTTGCAATATACACATTTTCTATGAGCTATATGAAAGCCTCTCCTATGTGTGTGCCCATTTCCAAACATTCAAGCAATAATACTCTTTAAAGACATAGATTTTTCACCATTATTTTTCACTCGTATTATCTGTAATTGGTGGTAATTAAGATACAATTAAAACCTACCTGTTGATAAGTTCACTGGTAAGTTTGAGAGCCAATTAAGTACATGGCACTGCAAGACAGTTAATATATACCTGCATTTTTATTAAACATAAAAGGAAGAGAAGAATCCTACAAATGTTTGTGAATCTATGGTTAGGGCTTGGAATAAAAGGTAAATAAAGTTGTATGAAGCCAATTTTGAGGAGTACAAACTTTAATAAAGCATCCACCAAAGGCTTTTAATCAGCCAATGTCCTAAATATTTCAGCTACCGGGGTGAGGTAGGAAGCATGACATGGGAAAGCATGGATTTTAGAGTGAAAGAACCCAAGGCTTAAGTCACGTCTCCTAGCTCTGTGGTTTAACCTCCCTGACCCTCACCTTCTTCATTGATAAGATAGGCAACATAGGAAAAAGAACATTTCACTGTGATTCAGTGGAAATAAAATAGTTTAGATAGGGTATCCAGCAGCTGCAAAATAGTAGGCACTATAGTTGCTGTTTTTATTACTTTGGAGAGGTAAAAAGTACACTTACACATTTATGTCTTTAAGATAATAAACTAAAATAAATTTCCCCTGAACTTGAATGATGACCAAATTCAATGTTTCTTGGTCAGAACTAAAATTTCACAGGTGTAAAGAAACTCAGATGTTAGGAATGACAAAGCAGTTCAAAACACATCTGTTCCAGAACACTTTGTATATGTAATAGTCAGGAATTTTTTTTAATCACAATAAACCACAAACCAAGAGTATCTAAGCCATTATAAATCTGCACTATTCATGTAATGTGAATTATAGAGGGATGTTAAAATTTTACCATCATCAAAGATTATACCATACACTGTAATGCAGTGCAGATATTGCAATGTGTTTCAGGGATTCTCTTTTTCCTTTTTGGCATTTTATGGTACTGTAAGGCATTCTACCAATACCGCATCACATCGAACGCAGTTACTTTGAAAAGCCAGAAGATGGCACTAATTTCTAAGAATTAGGCATCTAAAGATTGCTGCTGCAGATTCTGATCATTTGTTGTTTCTTTGGCTGGTGATTGATGGTCCACATTTTCATCAGTTTTCCTTTATTAATGTAAAATTCTGTTCTTAACTCTTCTCGGACAATTAGATGAATAAGTGAAAAAGTTAGAAATTAAATATATAGAAAATATGAATGACTTAATATGAACAAGAGTTGGCGAACAGCTGATCATATTTTTTTTCATGTCCTTATCTGTAACTGAGTTGAATGTTATAGACCCACTTGAAGAGACAGCTTTATATTCATATATTGAATGTCTTTATTTTATTTCAGAAGAAGGTAATGTGTGTTTTCTATACATGCAACAATCATCTATTATTGTTGGTAATATCTCAGTAGGTACTTATTTCTATTCCCTTTAAAAATGAAGATTACATTTGTAGCTTACCTTTTTTTTAATTTCAAAATGATAATTCTGAACAGTGTGGACGTGTACTCCCCAATGAGCTTGTTCAATGATAGAAATAGATATACAAACAACAACAATGATCAATCATGTACATAGTTTTATGACCTAATTACAATTCAGCAGGATATTGAACTAAACTTATGGGCATCTTATTAAGAAGAAGTTAAAACCAGAGTAAACATGTTTATATTCAAATCTAGAGAAAGCTGGAAAGACAAACAATGGTCTTGCATTTTTGCAAATTTGTCCATCTGCCTGAGGGCAGATTGATTTTCCTGGCAAAGTTAAATGTATATTTGAAGATACAATATGCTATTGAATACAATGATTGGAAAACTGGCATTCTGGAGTCTCCCAAAATCAGCAGTTTCCAAGAGAAAAATCTATCTACCATCTGTTTGCTTCATTAAAATACCTAATACAGGAGGAAGAATTGAATTTGAATTTCTCTAGCTCAGCACTCCCTGTTGTCCACTCTACTGATGTTATATACAGTGGGCTATATAGAAAACAGAATCCAAATAAAAATCAACCACAGGGGTTTTTTTTTTTTCTGTCTGCATAAAAATAGAGCAATTAGCTTTACTTAAAAAAAACATATTGTGACAACACAATCTATCCTGAAAACACTTAATATTCCCAATTATTATTTCCAAAGGGACTTAAAGAACTTTTTGCAGTCCATATTGTAAAATTTTAAATACATTATAAAGGTATCATTTTGTCATGTGAAGCCAAAAATTTCTGTCAGAACTATCAGTTGTCCCAAAAAATTTTAGTGCTTTTAGCTAGCAAGTTATGACCAGAATTAAGCAGAAACTAATGTTTTCAAGATAAAACTTATGAAATTACAGCTAAATTCACACAACTTATTGATGAAAACCAACTTATTTCTTAAATCAGATTTCCTAATGCGTTGATTCTCAGTACAAAGAATTTTGCCTACAGTAGAAGAATTAATATCCTAATATTGCTGCAAAAGTCTGGTAACATTCTTATTCTTTACAGGCAAATAACTAGAAAAATGAAAAAAAAATCAGTGATTAGTATTGATGAAAGTATAGAAATTAAATTTCTCAATTTCACCCAACAGCTCCTATTAGTCACATAAGAACCAAATACATAAGTACAGGAAAGTCCCCTTAGTCATATAAGAATAGAATAGTTACAATACTAGAGAAGTGACAGCAGAAGAAAATAGCATGTAACTATACATTATTATGACTTACACACTATGTCAAGTCCTCTGGAAGTCAAGGATAGAGACTGTTATTTAAGAACCAGCTGCCTGAAGATGGTACTAGAAGAAAAGGAGAATGAAGAGAAGCAATTATAAAGCTAGGTGCATACTGAGAGAGTGTAGTATGGAAACCAAGAGAAGAAGGCATAATCATTAGCATGCCAGTTGCTTCTGAGACAGTGAATAAGATAAAAATAGAAAATTAACTTTGAATTTAGAAAGATGGTGGTCACTGGTGTTCTTATGAGAAGTTTCAAAGAAAACATCGACAAGACAACCTGATGGAAAAGCGATCCAGAATGAATGAGTGATTAAAATTAGAAGAGTTGATTAGACATTCTTTAGAAACATCTTGCTATACGAGTGAGCAGAGAAATAAGTAGTAGCTAGCTGGGAATGTGGAGTTGAGGAAATATTTTTATTTAAGATCACAATGCTCTAAACATGTAATATTGAAGGGAATACACCAATAGAGAATAACTTGGTGTCTCTTGAGAGATGGGATAGATTTCTGAAATGCTGTCCTTAAGCAAATGAGGAGTGAGTCCAATATCCAGGCAGTCAGCCTTGAAACCCAAGGGAAGGCAGAGGATGTGGATCAAAATGAAAATTTTGAGAGTAGGAGGATTTGATGGTGAAAGGATGGAGTTTTTTTCCCCCTCAGGGAAATAAGGAACAAGGTCATTAACTGATATAAAGACAATGAATATTAGATATTTGAAGAGGTAGGAGAAAGTATGAAATAGCTCTCAGAGACTTGGAAAGTGACTTCACTGGAAAAATGCTATAGGATTGCGGGGCTGTTGAGAGAGGTTTCCCTCACTGAGATTTGTGGTTAGCCCTGGTTTACATGGGTCTTCAAGAAGTTTGCATCTATAATATAGTAGCATAATTATCATTATAATCTCTTTCACTCAAGGTTCTTAAAATGTATAATGGTCCGGCCGGCGCCGTGGCCGCGGCGGCCATTGGAGGGTGAACCAACGGCAAAGGAAGACCTTTCTCTCTGTCTCTGTCTCTCTCTCTCTCACTGTCCACTCTGCCTGTCAAAAAAAAAAAAATGTATAATGGTCCTAGATGATGTAGGGGTACTGTCTGCAATGTTCTCTGACTTTGTTAGTGGCTTTTCTCCCTCTTGCACATAGTAAACAGTTTTAAGTTTGAATTCCAACATCCCTCTTCCTTCCTTATGTTCCCAATTCATTGCTATAATTTTAAAATAACTAAAAAACAAAAAAAGTATGGGTTTACATAAGGAAGCCATGAGGCAACCAGAGAATTAAAAAAAAAAATCCATTTAACATCCCCGAGATAGTCCCATAGTAATGTATTCGAACTCCTTATTTGAAAATTACTGATGCTCCCAGAAGTCTGATCTGGGAATTTATGCAATAGAATAACCAAAGTAAGAAAATACTATATCTGGGTAAAGATCATCATGGGCTTAAAGAACTGAAAATAATGATTTAAAAACTTTCTTTCTCCAAACCTGGGCTCTTCCATTTTTTCTGCTTTATCCACCATGCCAAAAATAGTCTTAATGAGGTGATAGAAAACTCTTAGTGATAGAAAATTCTTAATGATCTTTGACCCCTTCTCCTGATTCCTATGGTTCCTGTCATACTGTGAGCTCAAAGTTATCAAAAGAAAAACAAATGTTCCTTAAAGCAAGCCAAGACTAGAGTTTAGAGGGAAAACTTAACTGTCAAGAGACACTTGCTTCTCTCTCTAGTGTCATTCAATAGAAACAGAACGTGAGCTGCCTATGGAATTTTGTGGGGTTTTTTTGTTTTGTTTTGTTTTGACAGGCAGAGATAGACAGTGAGAGAGAGAGAGAGAGACAGAGAGAGAGAAAGGTCTTCCTTTTCCATTGGTTCACCCCCCAAATGGCTGCTACGGCCAGCGTGCTACACCGATTCGAAGCCAGGAGCCAGGTGCTTCCTCCTGGTCTCCCATGCAGGTGCAGGGCCCAAGCACTTGGGCCATCCTCCACTGCCTTCCTGGGCCATAGCAGAGAGCTGGCCTGGAAGAGGGGCAACCGGGATAGAATCCGGCATCCCAACCAGGACTAGAACCCTGGGTGCCGGCACCGCAGGCAGAGGATTAGCCAAGTGAGCAGCGGCACTGGCCAAAATTTTGTTTTCTAATAACCACATTCTTAAAGTAAAAAGAAACAGATTAAATTTATTTTACTAACATTTTATTCAGCACAATTTTAAGGCATATGAAAATATTATTAGTAAGATATTTTACACTTTTTATTCTAAGTCCATATCAGTCAGACCTAGCCACAGTTCAAAAAATCAACAGCAGTGCATAGCAGTTAGCTATGATTTTGCACAGGGTAGCTCTAGACTAAGTAAGGAATGCTGTAAAGGTAACAGATCTATTCCTGGGGCATAGTTATTCTCAATGATCATAGTTACTCTAAAAATTCAAGTACATTTCTGTTTAATTCCATAAAAATATGTCATTAAATTATTTCTGATTGGATACTAGTATTGGTAATATATTTCTATTAACCAGCTCCTTAAATATCCTACCCTTTTCACTGAGTTGCATGGAAACTTTCTTCCATTTACAAGTCTGTGTAAGTTTAATTCATTATCAGGTTTCTTGATCTCATCCAAGTCCACTCTCTTTTGTGACCAAAGGTGGTTCCTTCAGCTCGCTTTATCTAACCTGAGCTCTTCAAACTTCAGCAACACAGCGATATTTCTTAAAAAAAAAAAAAAAAAGTGATTATTTTCAAACTATTCAAGTACTGTGAAGAAAAAAAATCAAGTCTCTCATGGTTTGCCCCTTCCTTGACTACATTTTTTTTTCCTTTCTTCATGCTCTCACTTTCTATACTTCATTCTAAAGTTTATAAGCTCCGTGAGTTTCCTGCGTGGCCTTCCCACTTTAGAACATGCTGTTCCTTCTGCCTGCAGTGATCTTCCTCTTCACTTGCTGGGTGAGAGATTCTGCAGCCAAGCTCTGAACTCTCAATCTAGCTCAGCTGAACAAATGTATTGACTTTGCATAAGTTCCTTAAGTGTAGGTACTGTACTTTCTCTTCCTTGTGTTATCAGCATCTAGCACAGGATCTGAGAGTAAAAATACATATATGTGGGGGGATATATTTATCAATGTAACAAAAATGTATGCAATCTATGTAGACTCAGTTGTAATTTATTGTGAAAAGTGTTAAAGGAAAAAGAGAGTCATTTTTCTTCTGTCTTAGTATTAAACTTCATTGAATTCTATTTTCACTGGTTTTAATGCCAAGGTTGAGAAATTGTCAGTATTTTTTTATTGTTAAATTTCCAGTTCATTTTGTTGCCCTCAGTCATCCTGCCACAGCGCTACTGAAAGTGAAATATCTGATGGGAAGACTCTTATTATCTTTGGAACACAAACCATAAGCTGTTTCACTATATAAGAAATACAAATAAGGGACTAATATGTCTCAAAATCTCTACTTTAGATTCTGGTGAATTTTTAGAAAATTACTCTATGTCACACATCCCAAGGAATGAACTGATAAGATTGAATAACTTATCAAAATGAAGTATCTGCTTATTAAATCCTTGTTTAAAAATTCAATGAAATAGAACTAAAAATCTCTGATATTGAAAATCATTTTCCTCTAGATAACACAATCATGTGCTATGTGAAAAATTATAATCAGACATAAAAAGCTCTTTTACTTTAAGCTTTCCATACCAGCACAAGTGTAATTCTGTTAAAATTTTTGTTTATTTGAAAAGGAGAGAGACAGGGATCTTGCATCTGCTGGTTCATTCCCCAAATGCCTGCAATAGATGGGACTGAGGTAGGCTGAAGCCAGGAGCCTGGAATTCAATCTGAATCTCTTGCGTGGGTGGCAGGGACCCAACCAGTTGAGCCATCGTTCACACATATTAAACTTGTCGGTCATTGTAAAGCCATTTCATTACTTAAAATCTTTGAAATATGGTTTGAGTTCAAATTAAATGTTTTTCCTAATTCAAGTCTTTGCTTAGTTTTTGTGATGCTGTTGGTGACTGTAATTCATGACAAATGTCCATCTTGACTTTCCAGTCTGATCTCCATTAGGTCATCCACTTTCTGGGCATCTTGGCTTTAATTTTGATCCTGGTACACAGTCCTGTCTTCTCCATCACTGTAAGGAAGTTTGTAGTAACCAACAAGTAGTGCATGACCAAAAGATGTTGCCAGGCATTGTGGCAGGGTCAAGAAGAGTCACTATTCCGTGTACTATGGGATCAGGTGGCTCTGGATTGTGGCAGGTCAGCCACCTGCGCTCAAGGCTGGGGCAGGGCCTGGGGAGGTAAACCAGGCCTCGGCTCTAGCTTGGTGGTTCACATCCTTTTCTTCCCACTGCCAAGGCAGGATTCAGGCATTTCTTAAAGCTTGTAAAAATTCTAGCTTTACAAATTTCCAGGAGGTCCAGTGTCTCTTGTAAAGAAGGAAGCAATATAAGGTAATCTTCCATCAACCCCTCCTCAACCAATAAAAACAGATCCTAGCAAACCCTTAAACTGGGGAGTCCATCCAAACTAGGTCAAGCCCTGAGCTTCCAGCTCACTGTTTCCTATGGCCTCCTTGGGGTGGGAAACAAATGCCAACTGACATTATTTATGAAAGCAAAACAAAGAGAATAAAGAATTGGAGACATGAGTAGGAGGAGAATGATTAGAGAAAATAATAGGTGATTAATAGCACCCTCAGTTATTTCTATTTTACCTACATTGGCCCTCGAACTTCTGCCTGATCATTTCCAGCTTTAGACTCATTAAAATTGATGCTTTCATTATCTAACAAGCATCCCAACAGAGTAAGGAAGACCTTTTCTTTTAAACAATTATTTTTACTCAATATTCTTGTTGCTCAGAATATGGTGATGGAACCTGACCAACTTCCTCTCCCTACTTGACTTTTCTACCCTTGACCTGTGGCTTTGGCTTATATAAAAGGTCCAGAATTAGCAAAGCACAGTTTGTTCCAAGCCGTGAGCTCCTCACTAAGTTGTACCCAGTGTCTGGATTCCAAATGGTGTTTACAAAGCACTTGGGAAAACACTTTGGCTGCCAGTGATCTTTTCTATCTCCCAAATTAAGGGTTTTACCTTATAAATAAATCCTTCATTGTGGATAAAGGGTGTGAGAGTGGAAGGGTTATATACAGGATCTCAAAACACTGCACTTCCTTTGTTCAGATTTTGAAATTCCCCTGTTGAGTCACTTAGTTGCTCAATGTTAAAGGGCACTTAAGTATAACTAATATGATAGTAAACAGATTTTCCAGCCAAATGCATCAGCAAAATATAACCCTCCTTTTACAAACACATGCACAGGTTTCTTTTAACTGTTTGTTTTGGGTTTTTCCACAGCTATTAATATTACTCAGCCCAGGTTCAGTGGCACGGATGCCTTTGGATACACTTCATTCCTGGCTTACTCACGGATCTCAGACATCAGCTTCAATTATGAATTCCACTTGAAGTTTCAGCTGGCAAACAACCACTCATCACTACAAAATAACTTGATATTTTTTACTGGACAGAAAGGCCATGGTAAGATTAATTGAGCCCTCTAGGACTATCTTCGCTCCTTTAAGAATACTTGAGAGATTCTTCAGGGACCCACTAATTGGCTGTGGATATGAAAAACATTTGCCTAGATGAAGCTTCCTCCTGTGTCCTACCCCCAGTGTGTCCCTTGTAGTCCAAAGTATTCAGCAGTTCCCCTACCCTTTCTGAAACTGGTTCACACTGGGGCTCTCTCTTAAAATCAAGAGCAAGAGTTCCTGTAGGCAAGCATAAGGACCGAGGAGGTGACCCATGACTTGGGAAGTGAGTTTATTGACCTTTCCTTTTCTGTTTCTGTTTCCATACATAAGGACAAAAGAGAAATTCTGTGTCTCTTAAGTAAAAACCAGTTTTGCATACATTAGATCAAGGAAAAGTACATATGTTTTACTTTTAAGTCTGCAACTAACATTTCATCAGCTAATTACTCAGTGTTATCTGTGAAATCCAGAAAAAGTGGCCTTTCCCTCAATTATCAGTGGTTCTATTATGCAAGGGTAAATAGCATATTCTGTTTTTGTTTCTTACTCACTTGGTGACTATCTCCAAATAGTACACATTTTTTCTGGATTAATACAAGCCTGAGAGGAATCCATGCCCCAAGTGATGGGTGAAGTGTTCGAAAGGATGGGGAGCACTTCATAATGTCCATCTCCTAATGAGTCTCTGACCTTCCTGTCTGCAGTTCATTCTTCACACTGTAGTAAGAATGACCCTTGGCCAGCACTGCGGCTCAACAGGCTAATCCTCTGCCTTGCGGCACTGGCACACCAGGTTCTAGTCCCGGTCAGGGCACCGATCCTGTCCCGGTTGCCCCTCTTCCAGGCCAGCTCTCTGCTGTGGCCAGGGAGTGCAGTGGAGGATGGCCCAAGTGCTTGGGCCCTGCACCCCATGGGAGACCAGGAGAAGCACCTGGCTCCTGCCATCGGATCAGTGCGGTGCGCCAGTCTCAGCGCGCCGGCCGCGGCGACCATTGGAGGGTGAACCAATGGCAAAGGAAGACCTTTCTCTCTGTCTCTCTCACTGTCCACTCTGCCTGTCAAAAAATAAAATAAAATAAATAAAATAAAATAAAAATAGAATGACCCTTTTGCCTCTTTTTAAAAATTGACTATAAAGATTTGAAACACAGATATATAGACAGAAATCTCCCATCTGCTGGTTCACTCCTCCAAACACCCTATAGAGCTGGACCAGGCCAAATCCAGGAGTCAGGAACTCAATCCAGGTCTCCCACATGGGTGTCAGGGACCCAATTACTTGAGCCATCACTTGCTACCTGCCAAGGTATGTTTTAGCAGGAAGCTGGAATTGAGAGATGAACAGTGTCTTAACCAAACACCCCAGTTGCCTTCCTAAAAGACTTATTAGATCATGTCTGATTCTTGTTTAAAACCCACATGTGACTTTCATTGCACTCAGCTTGAAACCCAGTCCCCCTTATCATATTCTCAAAGTGCCTCCAGGTCAGACCTGGTCTCTGTCATGGAAGGTTACCGGTTCACTCTCACCATCCTTGTGTGGCTCTGCTAGAGGCCTCTTCCAGTGCCTTCACCGTCAAACCCTTTTCCACCTCAAAGGCTTCTCACATGCTCTTTCCTCTGCCTTAACAGGAAATGACTATCACAGTGATCAAGAGAGCAGACTCTAGAGCCTGGCACCGCAGACCTAGTAGATGCAATGTCCACCACTTGCAAATTATGTCAGATAACTTATGTAACTGTGTCTCAATCTCCTGACCTGTTAAATGGGTATAGTAGAAGTCAATTCTCTAATAGAGTTGAGAGGACCAACCCAGTTACTAGCTTTAAAAAACAAAAAACTTGTAATAGCATTGGACTCAATAAACACAATAGCTTGTGCTTTTGCAAAGAGGTTACCTCTAGCCACACCTACAAAAGTAGGTCTCATCCTCCCTGTCCACTTCATCCTCTACCTCAGTTTCTGATTTCCTTCCTAGCCCTTACCTCAATTTATAAACATTTCATTTATTTGTATATAGTGGTTTTTGTCTGTACTTAAGAATGGATTGGTGACTCCAGAGACCAAATCACTCCATTCAACTTTATATACCCATGTTAGCAGACTGCTTAACACACAGTCAGTACTGAATAAACGAATAAAAGAACCACAGTAAGAACAAATAATTGGGGCCGGCACTGTGGTGTAGTGGGCTAAGCCTCCACCAGCGGTGCCAGCTTCCCACAGGGGCAGTGGTCTGTGTCCTGGCTGCTCCTCTTCTGATCCAGCTCTCTGCTATGGCCTGGGAAAGCAGTAGATGATGGCCCAAGTCCTTAGGCCCCTGTACCCATGTGGGAGACCTGGAGGAAGTTCTTGACTCCTGGTTTCTGATCGGCCAGTTCTGGCTGCTGTGGCCATCTCAGGAGTAAACCAGAAGATGGAAGACCTTCTGTCTCTCCCTCTCTCTGACTCCATCTCTCAAACAAATAAATAAATCTTTAAAATGAAATAATTGCCTGATTTATGAGCAACACAGTTGCACTAGGATTCTTTCTTTTAAAATGGTTGATTGACTGATTTGAAAGGCAGAGTGACAGGCAGAGAGAGACCTTCACTCCTTAAATGGCCACAACAGATAAGATAGGGCCAGGCCAAGACTAGGAGCCACAAATTCCATCTGGGACTCCCAGGAGCAGCAGGAATTCAAGTACATGAGCCATTATCTATTGCTCCCCAGGCACATTATAAAGGAACTAGATCGGAGGAAGAATAGCCGGGATTCAAACTGGCAGTCTTGTGTTGAGTGTGCGCATCCTAAGTGGCAGCTTAACCAACTGTCCCATAATGCCCCCTGCACAAGGATTCCTGAAAAGCAATTGATTCTTAGGGATTCCCAGTTCATATGCTATGTCCTCCATTAGAATTTCCCCCAAAGGCTATCTCCTGCAGTGTGTTTGGTCCATCTCCCCTTCCTGTGAGCATTGGTTATCTGACCTGCTCTTGCAGTGTGCGCCTTCTGTTACAGGCTTTGGTTGGTAGAGAGGTCTGTATTTCTCTCCTCCTCCATGCAAATGGCTCAGCTATCTCAGCATCACCCACAAAGCTTCACATTTTGGTTTAATATCTGTTGAATGACTTCTAGGCAACATGTAGAGCAGAAGGAAAAGAAGGAATCCCAACTGCTAATTCTTTACTCTGCACAGTCCTCATCATATATTAATTACAAACTTCTCACTTGTGAAAAAAGCTATCAAATAAAAAATTAAATTGGATATTGCAGAATCTTGGTCTTCTTGTTTTCAAATAAATCTAAACCCTGAATAACTCACAGGGAGGAGCAAATTCAAGCAAAGGAGAAACAGCTGTACTATGAAAACTCACGAAATAAGTCTTCAGAACCCTCTTTATACACTCTTTAAGAAATTTTTAAAAAATCTGTGCTTGCCTTTTAATGTTTATACCATGGTTTTACAAAGGTTATAGTAAAATGTGCATAAATTAGGTTCCATTTTCTAATATCTGAAAACATGAAATACAAAACAATTCCACATTGCACCACCAGAGGGAGCAAGAACATCACTTTTAAAAATGCAGGTATCTCAAAAGAGCTTTTCTCTCTAGGGCCTCTTCACACGTGTACCAGAATCACAGGAGAATGCATGATAAAACACTAATTCTCAGGCATTCTTTAGTCAAAACATAGAATTTCATCAAGCTTCTTAGGTGTCTCATGAAACTAATTTTTTGTTTTGCTTTGTTTTTATTCTTTGAGTTTTTTATTTAAACAAATTTAAACATATAAAGCCTGTACATATTAATACAATAGTATTGTATTATATATATTTTACATTTTACATATGTTTTACATTGCACGATATATATATATATTTGTCCCAGTTGGAACAAATACATTTATCCTTTCAAGAATCTATACTGACAATATCTAAAAATCCTACCTCCTAGTTTCTTAAATAGAGGAATATACAGTAAATTAACATTATCTATGTTCACCCTACTGTACAAGTTGATCCAAGAACTTCTTACTCCTATCGAGTTAGAATGTAGACCAATTTCTCCTTACCCACAACCCTCCCCAGCCTCTTACAAACAGTTATATTTTTAACTTCATTCAGATCATCTGTTTTTTGTAGTAATATATCTTTATTTTTAATTATTTTTTTTGGACAGGCAGAATTAGACAGTGAGAGAGAGAGAGAGAGAGGAAGGTCTTTCTTCCGTTGGTTCACCCCCCAAATGGCCACTTAGGGCCAGCGTGTTGCAGCCGGCACGCTGCACCAATCTGAAGCCAGGAGCCAGGTGCTTCCTCCTGGTCTCTCATGCAAGTGCAGGGCCCTAGCACTTGGGCCATCCTCCACTGCCTTCCCGGGCCACAGCAGAGAGCTGGCCTGGAAGAGGGGCAACCAGGACAGAATCCGGAGCACCAACCGGGACTAGAACCCGGGGTGCCGAAGCCGCAGGTGGAGGATTAGCCAAGAGAGCCTCGGCGGTGGCCAATTTTTAATTAGTTTTTAAAAGATTTGGCCAGCGCCGTGGCTTAACAGGCTAATCCTCCGCCTTGCGGCACTGGCACACCAGGTTCTGGTCCCGGTCGGGTCGCCGGATTCTATCCCAGTTGCCCCTCTTCCAGGCCAGCTCTCTGCTGTGGCCCAGGAGGGCAATGGAGATGGCCCAAGTGCTTGGGCCCTGCACCCGCATGGGAGACCAGGAGAAGCACCTGGCTCCTGGCTTCGGATCAGCGAGATGCGCCGTCCACAGCGGCCATTGGAGGGTGAACCAACAGCAAAAAGGAAGACCTTTCTCTCTCTGTGTCTCTCTCTCTCTCACTATCCACTCTGCCTGTTAAAAAAAAAAAAAAAAAAAGATTCAATGTGCTTTGTAGATATAATTCTAAAAACTTAATATTTCCTTCCTCCCTCCCTCCCACTCTCTCCTTCCCACTTTTTCCATCTCCCTTTCTTTCTTTTGGTGGGAATATAGACAATGACTATAATAACTGAATGTAAAAATTATCATATAACCCATATACAGTAAATCTTAAAGCAATCACAGATCATAAGCTATAGTAGTAAAACATTCTTTTTTTTGAAACTTAAAATCAGTTTAGTAACTAAACTTTTGGGTTTGATATTTAAGTTATTATGCAAACCATTGGCCTCTTAAGTCAAAATCTAACATCAGTGTTAAAATATTGTGTCTTTTCCCTTAAAGAGAAATAATTCAAAATAGTACACGTCTGATTTTATAAAGTAAGAAAAGATTTCTGAAAGTGTAAGAAACTAAATGTGCTCCCTTCACGAGCTAGATCCCATGGGAAGAAAGCAAACTGCGAAGACTCAAACTGCAGCCTGCCGCATCCTATCACAGCGTGTATACGTCTTACCCATGGAGAAAGCCTTTCCAGAAGCAGCGGTTTTGGTCAGATGGTGGTTCTGAAACTTAATGGGGCATGTAAGATGCAGTAGTGTTTTCCCAATCACCTGCCAGGAGTGGGCTAATTGAAGAGCAGCCAAAAGATGAGACTCAGATACCAAGGGTTTGGCTCAGGCCCACTTTCATTTCCCTACGTAATCTTCTATATTTCCCTATAATCTTCTATATCCCTACGAAATGGCTTCTCCCATTCAGATTCTTTATCAGAACATTTCTTCTTCTCAGATGCTGCCTCTGTGGTTGGTTTGGTTTTGCAGTGGATGATTTTTGATGCTATTTCTGCAGCAGGTGTTGAAGCTTGGGAAAGCATTCCAATGCGTTCTGTGTTGTCACTTCTATAACTTCTTCCACTGAGATCCCTTTCACTTGGGCAATACATTTTGCTGAAATGGAAATGTTCCTGAGCTCATCTTGCACCTGTTTTACTGGTCCTAGTGCAGGTGAATCTGTTTCTAAGCATAGAGAAGTTAAAGGCAACTGTTTTACAAGTTTCTGCTTCTGTCCACTTCTTATGATAGAAGGGGGTATGGAGAAGAAGTACCCAGCTCTTACTCCTTCCATGGCTACAGATGGCCGATCATCAGATGCACGCAGCAGTACTTTGTCAGCACCTTGCTCACATAAGAGGCTGATGGTAGGTCTTCCAGCTGAGTGGGAATGAACATTTAAAGGCAAATTTAGTCTTTTGGCTAATTGGACTTGTTTGATTAGGACTTATCTTTGCTCTTCCTTCTGTTCATCAGTGCCAGCAAATCTGGGGGTGAAATCTAGTCCAACTTCTCCAATTGCCAATAACTGATTCTTATAATGCTCAATAATAGGCAAAGCCACCTCCAAATCCTTCCATGTGACACTCCTCTGATCTTCTGATGGGAGTTCCTGGACTGGGTGAACACCCAAACATGGCAGGACAAGCCCATTATACCTTTCTGAAAGTTGCATAATCTTTTCAAATTCTCCTGAATGTTCAGCAACTGCCACAAGGGCCATAACGTTGACCTTCTTGGCTTCCTCCAACACATCATCCAGGTCGTGGTCAAAGTCAGGGGCAGAGAGGTGGCAGTGACAGTCCACCAAACCCACACCTGCCGCCCCTATCGCTGCTGCGGCAGCCAATAGTATAACATTCTTTTTTTTTTTTTTTTTTTGACAGGCAGAGTGGACAGTGAGAGAGAGAGAGAGAGAGAGAGAGAGGTCTTCCTTTGCTGTTGGTTCACCCTCCAATGGCTGCTACGGCCGTCGCGCTGCGGCCGGCGCACTGCGCTGATCCGCTGATCCGAAGGCAGGAGCTAGGTGCTTCTCCTGGTCTCCCATGGGGTGCAGGGCCCAAACACCTGGGCCATCCTGCACTGCACTCCCTGGCCACAGCAGAGAGCTGGCCTGGAAGAGGGGCAACCGGGACAGAATCCGGCGCCCCGACCGGGACTAGAACCGGTGTGCAGGCGCCACAGGCGGAGGATTAGCCTATTGAGCCACGGCACTGGCAGAGTATAACATTCTTAATCATTGGTTTCACAAAGGTATAAAACAAAGTTTTACAAAACTACATTTGTAGCTGACACACAGACATTTCTTTCTTCTTTCTTATTTTCTTGTCTATTTTTGAATTTTAGCTCCCACATATAAAGGAGAACATGAAGTATTTGTCTTTCTGAGTCCAGCTTATTTCAGTCAACATGACATCCTCCAGCTGTGTCCATTTTGGTGCAAATGTTAGAAATTATTTTTTATATAGCTGAATATTCCATTGTGTATCTACACAACATTTTCTTTATTCATCTGATTATGGACACCTTGGTTGATTTCAAATTTTGGCCATTGTGAACAGTGCAGCTATGAACATCATAGTTCAGGTATCTTTTTGATACATTGTGTTCAAGTCTTTTGGGTATATACCCAGTAGTAAGATTGCTGAATCATATGGCAAGTCTATTTCTAGTTTTTTTAAGAAATTCCCACACTGTTTTCCACAGTGACTATAATAATTTACATTCCCACAAATAGTGTATAAGTGTTCCTCTTTGTCCACAGCCTCACCAGCATTTGTTATTCTCTGTGTTTTGGATTTTAGCCATTCTGACAGGGGAGAGGTGATATCTCATTGTGGTTGTGATTTGCATTTCTCTGATGGCTAGTGATGTTGAGCATTTTTTCATCTATTCATTGGCCATTTGTATTTCTTTTGAGAAACTGTCTATTAAAGTCCTTTGCCCATTTCTCAACTGGATTGATCGTTTTCTTGTTGAATTTTTAAGTTGCTGATATATTTGGGATATTAATCCTTTGTCACATAGGTGTTTTGCAAATATCTTTTTCCCACTGTGTTGGATGTCTCTTCACTCCTCTGATCATTTCCTTTGCTGTGCAAAAGCTTCTGGGTTTGATATAGTCCTATTTATTTAGTTTTGCTTTTGTTGCCTGTGCTTTGGAGGTCTTATCCAAGAAGTTGTCCCTTACACCAATGTCTTACAGCGTTTCTCCTACATATTCTTCTAGCAACTTCATAATCCCATGGCTTAAATTTAAATCTCTGGTCTATCTTGGGTTGAATTTTGTATATGGTGAGGGGTATAGATCTAATTTCATACTTCTACCTATATAAATCCAGTTTTGTCAACATCATTTGTTGGAGAGAGTATCCTTACTTCACCGTAGGGTCTGAGCACTTTTTTCAAAGAAAGTCAGTTGCTTGTATTGTATTAATTTCTGGCCCTATTCCATTGATCCATGTGTCTTTTTTATCCCAGTACCATGCTGTTTTAATTTCAACTGCTTTGTAGTATGCTTTGAAGTCACATGTTGTGATGCCTCCAGCCTTATTTTTCTTGTTCAGGATCACTTTGACTATTCTGGTCTTTGTGATTCCATATGAATTTTAGGATTTACTTTTTCTAGTTCTGTAAAAAAAAATGTCATTGATATTTTGATAGGGATTGCATTGAATCTGTAGATTGCTTTAGGTAGCATAGACATTTTAATGATATTGATTCTTCCTATCCATGAGCATGGAATATTTTTGTGTGTCCTTGATGATTTCTTTCATTAATATTTGATGATTTTCATTGTAGTGATCTTTCACTTCTTTCGTTAAATTTATTCATAAATATTTTATTTTTTGATGGCTATTGTAAATGAGATTTTTTTCTTGATTACACTTTATGTGGGTTCATCATTAGCATACAAAAAGCTACTATTATTGTATGTTTATTTTGTAACTTGCAACTTTACTGAGATGGTTTATCAATTCTAACAACTTTTTGGTGGAGTCTTTAGGTTTTTCAACGTAAAACATCATGTCATCTGCAAACATGGATAGTTTGACTTCCTTTTTCCAATTTTGATGCCCTTTTATTTCTTTCCTCTCACTAACTGCTCTTGCTAAAACTTCCAGTATTATATTGAATGAGAGTTGCAAAAGTGGACATTCTTTTCTTTTTCCAGATCTGAGGGGAAGTGCTTTCAGCTTTACCCCATTCAGGATGATACTGACTGTTGGTTTGTGATATATAGCCTTTATAATTTTGAGGAAATATTCCTTGTATACCCAGTTTCTGGAGGCTTTTTACCATGAAGGGGTTTTGAATCTTATCAAATGCTTTCTCTGTATCTATTGAGATAACCATATGATTTTGTTCTTCATTCTATTGATGTGATTTATGGCATTTATTGATTTGCGAATGTTGAATCACCCATGCATTTCTAGGTAAATCTCTCTTGATCATTATGTATGATTTTTTTGATGTAGCTTTGGATTCAATGTCCTAGAATTTTGTTGAGAATCTTTGAATCTATGTTCATTCAGAATGTTGATCTGTAGTTTTCTTCTCGTGGCGTGTCTCTCTTTGGTTTTGGTATCAAAATAATGCTGGCCTCAGAAGAGTTTGGAAGAGTTCCATCCTGTTCAGTAGTTTGGGATAGTTTGAAGATTATTGGAGTTACTTCCTCTTTGAATGTTTTGTAGAAGTCAATAGTGATCAGGTCCTGGACTTTTCCTTGATGGAAGATTCTTATTACTGCTTCAGTTTCCTTGCTTGCAATGGGTCTGTTTAGATTGTCCATATCTTCTCAATTTAATATTGCTAGGTTATATGAATTCAGCAACTTATCCACTTCTATGAGGTTTTTCAGTTTATTAGCATGTAGCTCTTCATAATAGTTTCCTATGATCCTCTGTATTTCGGTGGTATTGATTGTAATGTCTCCTTTTACATCTCATATTTTATTTATTTGAGAATTTTGGTTTTTTTCTCCTAGTCTTGCTAAAGGTTTATTCATTTTGTTTACCTTCTCAAAAATTAACTTTTTGTTTTGTTGATCTTTTGTACATTTTTAGTTTTAGTTTCATTTATTTCTGCTTTGATTTATTTTTGTTTTTTCTAAGTTTTAAAGATGCAACATTAGATCTTTTTTATTTTTGTTAAATATTTATTTTATGTATTTAAAAGACAGAGTCACAGAGAAAGGTAGAGAGGTAGAGAAAGAGAGACAGATGTCTTCCACCTACTGGTTCAATCCCCAAATGGACACAACAGCTGGAGCTGAGCCCACTGAAGCCAGGAGATTCTTCCAGATCTCCCATGTGGATGCAGGGGCCCAAGGACATAAGCCATCCTCTACTGCTTTCCCAGACATGTAACAGGAAGCTGAATCAGAATGGAGCAGCTGGAACTTGAACCAATATCCATATCAGATGCAGTGGCTGCAGGCCAGAGCTTTAACCCACTGTGCCACAGTGTCAACCCCATCATAGATCTTTAAATTGAGACATTTCTCTCTTTTAATGTAAGTACTTAATGCTTTAAACTTACCTCAATACAGCTTTTGCTGTATCCCACAGGTTTTGAAATATTGTTTTAATTTTCATTTACTTAAACTTTTTTATTTCCTTTTTTTTCCTTTTTTCCTTATTGACCCATTGCCCATTCAGTAACATGTTATTTAATTTCCAAGTATTTATGAGTATTCTATTGTTCCTTTTGTTGATTTCTAGTTTTATTCCTTTATGGTCTGAGAAGATATCTGGTATGATTTCTTTTTTTTCCCAGAAACCTTTTATTTAAGGAATACAAACTTCATATATTTTATTATTACAACTTTAGGAACATAGTGATTCTTCCCATTGTATCCACTTTCCTATCCCTATTCCTCCTCTCTCTCCTATTCTCATTCTTATTTTTTCTAAGATCTATTTTCAATTAACTTTATACAATATGATTAATTCTATCATAAGTAAAGAGTTCAACAGATTGTATGGGAAAAAAAAAACTGTTCCTCAACAGTGGAGACAAGGGATGTTCAAAGTCATTGCTTCTCAAAGCATCAATTTCACTTCTATAGATTACCTTTTAGGTGTCCTATTAGTTATCACATGTCAAGGAGAACATATGGTATTTGTCCTTTTGGGACTGGCTTATGTCACTTAGTATGATGTTTTCCAGATTCATCCATTTTGTTGCAAACTGCCGAATTTATTTTTTTTAACTGCTGTGTATTATTCCATGGAGTACATATCCCACAATTTCTTTATCCAGTCTTCAGTGGAAAAGCATTTGAGTTGATTACATATCTTAGGTGCTGAGGGAGACAACGGTGGCTGCCCCCTTGTCCTAGTGGCAAGCCTGAGTGATACCAGGACTTGTGGCACCAACTTCTGTGGCTCTAGAACCGTGTGATACAGATGGGTCCTTCTTCAGATCCTGCTAGGAGAGTCTAACTGGTACTGTGGTTTAGAATTCCAACAGTCCTAGTCCTAGGACTCAGGATATGTAGTGAACCCTGTAGGATGACTATAAGGTATACAGATTTTATTATTGACTGTATGAGTTATTATTGACTGTATTTATCCAGTCCTATAGGATGACTATAAGGTATACAGATTTTGTTATTGACTATATGAGTTCAAAGAGGTGGTATGCAGGTAGCTTCTTCCCTATGTCCACCAGAAAGATTCTAGTGACACTGAGAAATTTAGAATGAATTGTTACAGTCCTGATTTTTCAAGATATAGTTGGATCATTACTCAGATATCTCAGGGTGGGAGCAGATTTTTTTATGGCTACTTCTGGTGTTAGCCCCCAGGAGCTTAGAAAAATACCCCTGCTTACGTTGTATATGTAAGCATAGCTCTGGGGTTAATGCCCCAAAATTCACAGTTGCAAGATGTAGCAGATCTGTCATTTGCACCACAATAGCCAAGCAATTTTCTTTTCATTTTCTTTAAAAGGCAGAGAGAGAGAGAGAGAGAGAGAGAGAGAGAGAGAGAGAGAGAAGAGAGAGAGAGATCTTCATCCACTAATTCATTTCCTAAATACTCCTCACAGCCAGAGCTGGGCCAGACCAAAGCCAAGAGTCAGGAACTCAATCTGGTTCTCCCACCTAGGTGACAGAGATCACATAACTATCACATAAAGATACTTAATAGTTTTTGAAAAAAAGCAAACACAAAAATGTATGGTCCTCATTACAATAAAACTTATTAAAGACGAAGATATACATACTTAAAATCTTGTTAATTAACAGTACTAAACCAGAGGTCACCATGTCTGGTACACACAGCATCTACCACTGCAAGTAAATATCTGGAAAAAATGTCACTGAATGAAAAGAAGTATGTAAGTGATAGAAAAGATGAAGTTCAGAAAACAGAAAGCTCACCCAGCTACAAGAGTCAAGGAGTATATTCCCTTAATGTGTTTCTCATCCTTCCCTTCCATTGAGAACAGCCTTCCACAACTAGTGCTCAGCAGCCAGTTCTCAGTTCCATTCTTTCCAGCCCAAGACCCAGTTCATCTCCAGTCCAACAGTCTGTGTAAGCAACCTGTTCATTCTATCCGAGATCCATCATCCCATTCATTCCACATTCATGCCTGGAATGTCTTTCCCAGTCCTCGTCACCCCTCCCATACTACCCATGCATGCTGTTCCTTCTAATGAAGTCAAGAATACTTGTATTCCACCACAGAATAATGTGAAAAGCCTGATATCTAACTATATACTACTTTGTAACTCATAGTCACTACTTCGGATAATATGAAGTAACATTTTCATAAAGGAAAAATGTTAAATTGCAGTAATCTGATAACCTTGTCCCTCAGCAAGATTGACCTTAAATTTCTTTAGGACAATCTACAACTTCAATTTCTTCTGTATCCCCAACTTCATCATTGACATGCTGAGTACTATGTGAGAAATCAATAATTACCTGTTTATTGACTCTTCTACTAACTGAAAGACTCTCTGTAGACAGAGGCTATTCTGGTTCACTAATAATGCTGCATAGGCATAGATTGATCTGGATTGTAGTGAAGTTAGAATCTAAATGAAGGGGAAAGGGAGACATGTATACTTTTCACCCTAATGAAAATTAAGTTAAAATATAGCTGTAGACTATATTAAAAATGTTTAATGCAGTGATAAAATTTTCCAGAAAAAAATATGACTTCCTGAAAATTTGATTTATGTGCCTAAGTGCCTCTGTCACTCACCAGCCTGCTGGTCTTCTGTGCTGTGGTGATTGTGCATGGTTGCCTCATATTTCATGCCAAATAATTTCTTGTTTGCTTCAAGTCCTTAGTTATTAACTGTAACAAACATAAGGGTACATAGATATAGTTTGATGCTTTTTCTGTAGGAAGAAATTAAATAAATGTCATCTACAGCACAGAAAAAAGAAAAATGAAGTCAGGGGGAGTGTCACAAAAAGCAATCAGCTCAGCCTGTTCTTTAGAGCCTTGGTACAGATCTGGCAGAAGGCAGATGCCTGATGGATGAGAGAGCAGGCTGTAGCAAATTCCTAAGCAGAACACTTCTCTCTGTTCCACAGCACTGAGGCATTTGATAAACATAATTGACAGTGTATGCACATATTCAGTTTTTTCACATCTCACA
Organism: Lepus europaeus; assembly: GCF_033115175.1. Classification (NCBI taxonomy): domain Eukaryota; kingdom Metazoa; phylum Chordata; class Mammalia; order Lagomorpha; family Leporidae; genus Lepus; species Lepus europaeus. The sequence continues at coordinate 61,090,719 of NC_084829.1, read as the reverse complement.
AAATGTTCATTTCTTCTGTAATCACATCAGAATAAGTAAAAATTTTGAGAATGTTTTTCCTAACAACCTCAAAGTATCAAATCATACTGCTTCTAAAATTAAATATCTTGGACTGTAATATAGAGTTGTTCAAGTTATTAAATAATTTGAATGTTTTAAGCTTGTTAAGAAAGGGGTTGGCCACTGCCTGCAATGCCAGCATCCCATATGGGCACCAGCTGGAGTCCCAGCTGCTCCACTTCTGATCTAGCTCCATGCTAATGTACCTGGGAAGGCAGCGGAGGATGGCTCAAGTTTTGGGCCCCTGAACCCATACGGGAGACCCAGATGAGGCTCCTGGCTCCTGGCTGTGCAGGCCACCTGGGGAGTGAACGAACAGTTGGAAGATTCTCTCTTTCTCTCTCTCTCTCTCTCTCTCTCTCTCTCTCTCCCCCTCTCGTTGCCTCTCCCTCTCTCTGTGTAACTCTGCCTTTTTAATAAATAAATAAATAAATCTTTAAAAAAAAGTTAAGAGAGAAATTAAAGTCATTCACTTTACTGATATATGAAAACTGTTAAATTCAACCCATGGTTAATATATATGAATGTGGAAAATGGGCCCTCATCTTTTCTCAAGTTTGTATGTAGGAGGAATGTGCATGCAAGCTTTCAGGGGATAATACTGCATCATAGAGGAACAACCAGGGATGGAAAAGAGGAGGAGCCAAGTGTAAATCAATCAAGCCTTTTCGTTTTTTAAGATGTATTTGCTTGTTTGAATGGCAAAAAGAAAAGGAGAGAGATATGAGAGATCCTCCAGCTGCTGATTCATACTCCAAATGTCTGCAACAGTTGTGGATAGACCAGGCTGAAGCCAGGAAGCAGAAACTCCACCCAGGTCTCCCATGTAGGGGCAGGAACTCAAGTACCTGAGCCATCATCTGCTTCCCAGGCATATCAGCAGGGAGCTGAATCAGAAGCAGAGTAGCCAGGAAATGAACCAGCACTATGAAATGGGAGGCAGAGATCACAAGCAGCAGTTTAACTCACAGTACCACACACAATGCCTACGCATAATTCACTTACTACCCATATTTTTTCTACACTTCCAGAAAGCACATGTGGTTTCATCTTGTAGAATTCAATTTTTCCCACACACTGGTGCTTACATATCTTATTTTCATGATGTCAATAGAGAACCAGACCTGCCACTCTTTCTAATCTCAGCTCCTTTTGCCCTAGAGATAAAATTATATGGATCATATATAGCCCCAGGAAATTCATTTTGTTGCATTGTCATATGCTCTGATCATGGTAATAGTTTTGCATGATTCTAATACTTTCAAAAGCCTATAATATTCATAGTTTAACAGACAACAGGACAGGAAGCTGTCAGTTTGTCACCATGCTCAGAAACTTGACAGATTTTAGGAAACACAGAGAATATATGCTCCTTAAGAGTTAATCCAACTTTTCTCTCTGTCTCTCTCTCTCACTGCTAACACATTTGTCAAATAAAAAAAATTAAAAAAAAAGAGTTAATCCAAAATCTCCAGTCATCATAATTTTACTTCAACACATCGAAAAGGAGAGGTTGGAGGGGAGCCAAGATGGCAGAATAGTGAGGGCGTGCACTGATAGTCCGGGAAAGGATAGTTTAATAAAAATGGAGTTACTGTAGTCTCAGGAAAAGGCTTGGGAAAAAATTGCAGAGGAAACTCTTCCAGATCTAGTGGATGTGACACGGAGGACCTACAGGGAGAGCAAGATTGCCCACCGTATGGAAGTCGAGTTACAGAGTCTGCACACCAGCGCTGGAAGGGGAGGTGAAACAAAAACCTCAGTAACCCAAGACATTGGCAGGGAAATGGCAGAAAGAGCCTAGAGGGAATGAGGCTTGAAGCCCCGCTGGGGAAAGTTCACCAGGCTGACTGGAGGAGAGAAAAAAATGAATAAATAAGGGGAACTGGCACGGACACTAGCCTCTCTCTCCACTCACCCTACAAAGCCGAGCAAGACAAAGAGCAGGCACCATTTTGGACATAAGTAGAGCGGCACCTGCCATCAGCCAAGCAGAAAAACCTGACTCTGGTGAGGAGAAATAACAGGAGGTTAGGACCTAGTGAAAGTGTGGAGCTAACGAACTGAGACTGTGAAAATCTGAGGGTGGATGAGAGAACTCACCGAGTACACAAACTTGGTAACCTTGGCAACCTGGTGAGAGACTGCAGAGAAATTTGAGACCACACTGAGGGCTGCATAAACTCTTTGTGTGGTCCCAGAGGTACAGCAGGCAAATACCCACAGGGGCCAGATTTCATACATCAACTACCCTCAATTCCACTCAACTGTGCGTAGTTACGTCCATTCTGAGTCAAAAAAAAAAAAAAGAGAGAGAGAGAGAGAGAGAACAAGAGAGAGAACAACCTGGGTGAGTCACCTTTGGCACACCCTTAATCCTGAAGAACCAAAAAGAGCTCTCTGGCCACACCCATCACAGCCTCTAAGGATCCATCAAAAGCAGACAGTCCACTTAATCTAGAGTCATACTATAACGAGAAAAAGCACCACAGTGAAGAAACCAAAGAATATCTCCAAAACGCGAAACAACAAATGCAGAAACCGAGGTAATAAGAACAAGGAAGACACTATGATGCCCCCAAATGAAAAAGACACCCCAATTCAAGATTATGAAGATGATGAGATAGAAGAAATGCAAGAAGCGGATCTCAAAAAATTGATAAAAACATTAAGAAGTTCTCAAAAACAAATTCTTGAACTACAGAAATCCTTAATGGACAAGATAGAAAATCTCTCTCGTGAAAATGAAATATTAAGGAGGAATCAAAATGAAATGAAACAACTAGTAGAACATGAAACTGTGATAGTGACAACAAATCATAATGAAATGAAGAATTCAATAGATCAAATGACAAATGCATTAGAGAGCCTTAAAAACAGAATGGGTGAAGCAGAAGAGAGAATATCAGACTTAGAAGACAGAGAGCAGGAAAAAATAGTCAAACCAAAGAAAAGAAGAGGAAATTAGAAATCTAAAAAATATTGTCGGGAATCTACAGGATACTATTAAAAAACCCAACATTCGGGTTCTAGGAGATCCTAAAGGCATGGAGAGGGAGAAAGGATTAGAAGGCCTTTTTAGTGAGCATACAAGGGGATTCCAATTCAGTCCCATCAAGGTGGCATGTACCAATGCCATCTCACTAGTATAAGTGATCAATTTCTGTTCACAGTTGATCATAATGATAGGACTAAGAATCAAAGGGATCACATAAACAAGACTAGTGTCTGCTAATACTAACTGATAGAATAAAAAAGGGAGAGAACGATCCAACATGGGAATTGAGATACACAGCAGACTCATAGAATGGCAGATGTCCTAAATAGCACTCTGGCCTCAGAATCAGCCCTTAAGACATTCGGATCCGGCTGAAGAGCACATGAGAGTATTTCAGGCATGGAAAGCCAAGACACTCTGGAAAAAAAAAAGACCTACATGAAAGATCTCTGCGAGTGAGATCCCAGTGGAAAGAACAGGTCATCAAAGAAGGAGGTACCTTTCTCTGAAGGGAGGAGAGAACTTCCACTTTGACTATGACCTTGTCTAAATATGATCAGAGTCGGTGAACTCAAAAGGCTTCCATAGCCTTGGCAACTCATGACAAGAGCGTAGGGTGATTACTGATGCCATAAACAAGAGTGTCAATTTGTTAAGTCAACAACAGGAGTCACTGTGCACTTACTCCTCATGTAGTATCTCTGTCCTTAATGTGCTGTACATTGTGATTTAATGCTATAACTAGTACTCAAGCAGTATGTTTCACTTTGTGTTTCTACGTGGGTGCAAACTGTTGAAATCTTTACTTAATATATACTAAACTTATCTTCTGTATATAAAGAGAATTGAAAATGAATCTTGATGTGAATGGAAGGGGAGAGGGAGCAGGAATGTGGAGGGTTGCAGGTGGGAGGGAAGTTATGGGGGGGGGGGGAGAAAGGCATTGTAATCCATTAACTGTACTTTGGAAATTTATATTCATTAAATAAAAGTTAAAAAAAAAAGAAAAGGAGAGGTTGTCACTTTATGGGATAAAAATGGCTGCGGTGTCTAGAATCAGATATCACTCAACACATATAATGAAGAGCCATTCACTAAGCAATATTCATTTGGTGGGACAGCCACCACTTCATCTTCATGGTTCCTCTTCCATCCATGCCAGAAAAGGAAAAAGAGTGAGAGAGAAAAAAAAATCATCACCTAGAAATTCAGAATCCGTTTGTAAAGACCTCTTAAAACATTCTGTTATTGTTGGATATATTCCTATGAGGTGTTAAAGGAAGTCAGTAGCCAGAAGTTAAATTAGCAAGGAAGTCGAGATAAAGCACTCATCTTTATGCAACTGGGGACTTCATTTAACTCTACAAAAATATATTACACAGTTAGAGGGATAAATTAGATTTAATGCATGATAATAGTTTATCCTATTGAAATAATAGCTTAAAGAAAATAACAAAGCCCACACATTCTCCTTCTACTATTAAATCTTTCCTTCTCTAAGTTAAATACTTCAGAAAATTTTGCTTTTTTCCTATTGGTATTAGAAGATGAGATGAATGCTTCTATAATGATTTTAAATGTCAACAATATTAATCTTTGAATTAGCAGAGTATGCTGAAATATACATGGATTTCACAGTATTGTCTGTATCAGTGTTTTAGACTCCCAGTATACTCCCTCAGACCAAACCAAGGAACAGTTTTCCAAACCTCTCTGAACCCTGATAAATGCACCTGAAAGGAAGTGCTGCCTCTTCCCCGGCCTGTGGTTGTGGTTTCTGGGGGTATCCTTCCAAGCAGACCAAGTGATTCATAGCATGCAATGATTGACCACAATCAAAGAGAGAAACTGAACTGGTGTCCTTAGAAAGCTTCTCTAATATACAGATTTATGTTAATTCTTTTACATGAGTCTTGCACTTCCTTTCAAATGTTTCATTAATGAATCCATGGCTCAACCCGTGAGCTACACTTGTTCAGTACTGTCTACAAAGTAGATCTAATTAGACCATATCCACTTACTTACTGTAACATCATTTGAGTATTCCAGCCCCCCATGAGAATTTTGTTATGATTATCATATAGTGGGCTGGTTGTTGCATGATTCTACTGATCTTTTCCCATTATTATTTTGGGTTGAGCTAACCTGTGCAATTTCTCCTGCACTTATTCTCTGAAACTCTTGATACCTTTCTACTTCTTAAATGAGTGTAATAGATTTTCCCTTCTTTTTCATATATGCCAATTAAATCAGAGGCTATGTTGAAAAGGTTCAGGCTGGATTAAAAACTACAAATGTAAGTAGTAAAATACTTAGAAAACAAACCAAAAATTAATTTTAATTAAATCCTGTTAACACTTTTGATAGTTCATGGAACACAATGTCATTAGTTTAGTTGTAATCATATGCTTGTGACACAAATGTTTTGGTTTTATTTATCTTCCTTTCAACGGTTTTATATATTTAGGATATATTACTATCACCACCACCCATCCCTGCTACACCTCACAGCTTAGAAATGTCTGACAGCTCTTCTTTCAGGCTCTTTGCTCTTTTCTTCCAAAATATCCATGGCAGTATCTTTTATCTTGTTTCTATTCTTTTGTCATAACTTCCGTCTCTTACAATCCATCATCCCTTTCTTCTGATGAAACCCTTGCTTCCTTTGAGGAATCACTGTTTTCATCAAGTATGAGCTCAGATGCTGAGCTCAGATCTTCTTCCCCCATGAGATTTCCTCAAAGCAATAGTACGAATTGTCATAATGCTAAGCATGGCTCACACAAGCTCTTTGAAGCTTCTGCTTAATAGTATTTGTGAAATTGAGTTATGACTTTCTTTTCTAATCAAAGAGGTATATTTTTTCTGTGTATTCTAAAGGATTTTTATTATCTTCTCAGATCTTGTTATTCTTAACTACTATTCATGTAGAGTCAGCCTTTATTGTTTCCTTCCTCCCCTTTTTAGTACTTGCACAACATAATCTCTCTAAATCCTTCCTTCTTAGTACCAGCTCTGAAGTAATATCCAACAAGCATCCTTCACCTTGTCTGAAAATCTCCCTAAGCCTGGTTTCATTAAAATTCACTGTCAATTCTGCATACAAATGAGCATAGATCTGATTCTTTTCATGAAAAAAAAAAGTGTAGTATGTCAATCACTGAACATCTCTATGCAATAATATAAATGTAGAATACAACCTGCTTCTTTGTGAATTAAAACAGTGTAATAATATTAATTGTCCACATATTTCCCAAAGTTGTTGATATGCTACGTCCTAATAGAACAGTGACTTTGAAAATGAAATTGTTCTAAAGCATCTATTGTTTATTTCAATATGACATTGTTTATATTATTATGTGCTGTTAAGCCAAAAGATTCCCATTACAAGAATAACAGGAAAGTGACATAAGTCATATAAATGGATGCTAATAAACCATGGCCTCAAGTTATTTCATTTAACCTCCAGGCTTGACTCTCCAAATTTATTTAGTTGAATCAAAATGGTGCATCAATGTAGTCAGGGCTATGCCTTTAAGGAAAAACTTTGCTGCTGTCTCTGACCCCAAAGGTTAACTAGGAGCAGATGTGTGCTCTAGCATGGGGTCAGAAGTATCTGCTTCTAAGATTTTGTATTAATGAAGCAGGGAAGAGAAATGAGATGCATAAAGCTAAGATCAGCCCATAGTCTAGAGAAACTAAGAATGCATTTATTTAATACTTCCTGTGTGCTGAGTCTATCCTGCACTGATATTTCCACATAAACTCTCAATTGTTAAATCAACAACAGGAGTCACTGTGCGCTTACTCCCCATGTAGGATCTCTGTCATTAATATGTTGTACTATGTGAATTAACGGTATAACTAGTACTCAAACAGTACTTCACACTTTGTGTTTCTGTGTGGGTGCAAACTTTTGAAATCTTTACTTAGTATATATTAAATTGATCTTCTGTGTATAAAGATAATTGAAAATGAATCTTGATGTGAATGGGATGGGAGAGGGAGCGGGAGATGGGAGGGTTGCGGGTAGGAAAGAGGTTATGGGGGAGGGGAAGCCACTGTCATCCAAAAGCTATACTTTGGAAGTTTATATTGATTAAATAAAGGTTTGAAAAAAAGACCAAAGGGGGAAAAAAGAAAAATCTTAAATGGTATAATTATACTCCTTATTCAACAACAAAAAAAGGAGAATTGGTGGGGGTAGGGGGTACAAGCCCAGTCTGACACTTGCATATATTCCTGTGCTGGAAGAACTATGGTTAAGGGCACAGCTCTGATATCAGTCTGTCTTCAGATGCCGACTCCACCATCTAGCAGTTATGTGAGCTTGAGAGGTCAATGTGTATATCAGCATCATCCCAAAAGCCATGAGACAAGCAGACCTCTTGTCCTTCCAGGTTTAAGTTGCATCCACTTACAAAGCACCCAGCAGCCTCAGATGCTCAGGTCAACCTGGTTTCCATTTTGCTCTTTTTTCCTGGTTTGCCTTATGAGGGCACCAAAGGGCACCCCTCAGAGACAGCTACATAACTTGCAAGGCCAACTGCAAGATGAAAATGTAGTCTTTCTTGTAAAAAAGCAGGCAGTAAATGCCACTAAAGGTTCTAAGATATAAATAAAGCATTTGCTTTCTTCAGTGGTTATAATATCTTTTATTTGCTGTTTATGTCACTCTTCAGTTAGGAAAAATTCAAATGCTGAATTAATAGTGAAAATTTTAGAATTCATTTTTATATTGTGCATTGTTAGTCCAAAATGAAAACATTAGCGTGATTAAGGCATAGTAAGTTACCAAAATTACATGATTTGTATTTCATAGCTCATACACGCATGTATATGTACACACTCTCTTACCGGTACAGTGGTCAATGGTAACAGTACAGTCAAGTGAACTGTCCTTATTGCACCTTTTTGATGTATGCACATTCTGTCAACACTCTCCACCTTCAGTTTATTGATGAATAGAGAGGACAAGGCCGATAAGGAGTCATGGATTTTGTTTCTCTTTCCTTTTGTCATCGTTTTCATCCTAAGTAATTAGAGTAAGAGAGTTATGAAAGCGTTCCTTGACTGTTCACGTTTCTTAGATCATTACTGCCTTGTTTCTGCATTTGAAGTTAAGTTCTGCTCATTGGACACAACGTGTTTACCTTGTACTCATTTTGAGTCCCACCAAACTCAGTATTGTGGGTATGTTCTCATGGGACATCACAAACTCTGCCTGCAGATAGGGTGGCAAGACAACAAACACGCATCCTGTGCATAGGTATCGCCGCTGTCCTCACTCATGTTCCTTGCTCTTGGACTTCACCTTTAAAAAACAGTTCAAAGATTACAGTTTTAAAAATTTCAAGACAGTGACAATAGAGCTCTAACTCAAGCATGGAGTCACTGTGAATTTGAAACCCCATGTGACAGAATAGGTCAGATGTCCTGGCCCTCCTGCAGTCACTACTATCAGTCAGCTTCATTTAAAAACAGCTGGGGGGGGGGGGGGAGGGAGGCGGTGCTGTGGCACAGAGGGTAAAGCTACTGCTTACAGTGCCAGCATCCCATATGGACACCGGTTCGAGTCCCAACTGCTCCACTTCTGATCCAGCGCTCTGCTATGGCCTGGGAAAGCAGTAGAAGATGGCCCAAGTTCTTGTGCCCCTGAATGCACATGGAAGACCCAGAAGAAGCTCCTGGCTCCTGGCTTCAGATCAACCCAGCGCTGGCCATTGCAGCCATTTGGGGAGTGAACCGCAGATGGAAAACCAACCTCTCTCTCTCTCTCTCTCTGCCCCTCTGTAACTCTGCCTTTAAAATAAATTAAATAAATAAATAAATATCTTTTAAAAAAACAGCTGGGGAGCCTGTTTAAAAATATTTCTAGGATTGGCCAGTGCCGTGGCTTAACAGGCTAATCCTCTGCCTTGCGGCGCTGGCACACCGGGTTCTTGTCCTGGTTGGGCACTGGATTCTGTCCCGGTTGCCCCTCTTCCAGGCCAGCTCTCTGCTGTGGCCAGGGAGTGCAGTGCAGGATGGCCCAGGTGTTTGGGCCCTGCACCCCATGGGAGACCAGGAGAAGCACCTGGCTCCTGGCTTCGGAACAGCGAGATGCGCCGTCTGCAGCGGCCACTGGAGTGTGAACCAACGGCAAAAAGGAAGACCTTTCTCTCTGTCTCTCTCTCTCACTATCAGCATCTCGCTGATCCAAAGCCAGGAGCCAGGTACTTCTCCTGGTCTCCCATGCGGGTGCAGGGCCCAAGCACTTGGGCCATCCTCCACTGCCTTCCTGGGCCATAGCAGAGAGCTGGCCTGGAAGAGGGGCAACCGGGATAGAATCCGGCGCCCCATCCGGGACTAGAACCCGGTGTGCCGGTGCCGCAAGGCGGAGGATTAGCCTGTTAAGCCACAGCGCCGGCCGAAAAGACACTTTCAAAAAGGACCCATCTTAGGGCCCATGACAATCTCATTAGACAAGCAAAAGCACAGTTCAATCATCTCATAGTAAGTTCTGTCCTTAGCTTTCCAGGGCCTTAAGACTCTCGTTGTCCTATACTCTGGAAATTTCCATCCCTGCAGATCTTTCTCTCCTTCACCTTGGTCAGACTAACAATGGATGCCAAGTGAATAGACAAAGTATCGAGGCTGGTGCTGTGACGTAGTGCGTAAGGCCACCGCCTGCAGTGCCGGCATCACATATGGGCGCTGGTTTGAGTCTTGGCTACTCTACTTCCAATCCAGCACTCTGCTGTGGACCGGGAAAGCAGTGGAAGATGGCTTAAGTCTTTGGGCCCTGCACCCATGTGGGAGACCTAAAAGAAGCTCCTGGCTCCTGGCTTTAGATCAGTGCAGCTCTGGTCGTTACAGCCAACTGGGTAGTGAACCAGCAGGTGGAAGACCTCTTTCTGCCTCTTCTTCTCTCTCTGTGTAACTCTGACTTTCAAATAAATAAATAAATCTTTTAAAAATAGACAAGGTATCACCCTTGTGTAGTAGGTGGAAACTGTAACAAATTTTATCCATGTCCAGGGACTGATTTCTCCTTTTCCTCTATGCTTAAACATTTTACTTATATGGGATTCCCTATACTCTGCTTCCAAACAGAAGTCTTTGCCTGTGACTCTCAGTGTTAAGGTCCTCTGTTATCCCATTCACAAACACATCTTCAGAAATTGGATGATATATTTCAGCCCTTGCCCCTATGGACAGACCTCTTGTTTTACTTCTGCTGACAATTTCAGAACATCCTAATCCTACCAAACCTCTAGTGATTTATGCTGTGTCTCTCCAACCCCCTTCCTTACTGCCATGGGTCTATGTGAGTTGTCCCCCCCATAACTCACCGTGCCATGTAGATGGCCTTGAACTAACTAACAGAAGGAGAAAGAGAAGAGGGGACACACAACCAGCCCACCTCTCACTGATTGTGGGGCATAATCAAGAGTTTTGGCAACAGAATAATGACAACATACTCTGAGCAACCATAAAAATAAATTGTTCTTTATACACTCCTCAAATCATACAGAGAACTTAAAGTTGATGCTAGGGTTAGCTCAGTCTTCTGATCTCATTAATGAGAAGAGCAGTTCCAGTCCACTGTAAAGTGCACGATAAATTTCATTCAGAGAAAAGTAGATTTTAATCCCATTCAACATTTAAATGTATTCATCATTCCCTGGGTTGACCAAAAGCCTATGGCCTCTTAGTGCTCAGACAGTCTTGGGAGCCAGAAAGGTTAATGGGGGCAGGTAATAATAACCAGTGGAACACAGACCCAAGTGCCGACCACAGGCTGAAATGTGTGACGTGACTTGCCACACTGGTCTACACTTCAGAATCGGACAGGAAGCAATGAGTTTCTCCTCAATGAGTATTTCCTATGTGTCTTCTCATTCCAGGGCTGAACGGTGATGACTTCCTGTCAGTGGGACTGCTGGATGGCTGTGTGGTATACAGCTATAATCTGGGATCTGGTGTAGCAAGTATCAGGAGTGAGCCTCTTGACCTGAGCATCGAAATCCACACCATCTATCTAGGCAGGTTCTTCAGAAAGGGCTGGCTAAAGGTAAGCAGTCACCTTTTCATCTTTTCTACAAACCTGCTGAGTCCTAAGTGTTGTCAAATCTGTGCTAAGGAACAAAGGCAAATATTCAATGATACCTATGTACATGAAGTTCACAGATCAGTGTACTAAATGGGGGTCAAGAAAGACGATTATAGTTAAGTGATGTGAGGAAAAATACAAGGGATTATTAATATAGATAAAGGTAAGAGAAGGGAGTTGGGAAACCTTGCCCAGGAAAAGTGATACTTGTGTATCAAATAGGAGTTAAGAACAAGAACAGTAGCCAGGGTGGGCTTAAGGGATGCAAATAGTTTGGTGTGGTTTTTAGGCAGCAAGAGATGTGATTAAAGGCAGACAAGTTATACATTATCAAAAGATATAGATGCCATGCTAAGACATTTAGATTTTTAGAGCAGTGTAAAGATACTCAAGAAGGAGGGTTAAGTAGTATGGTTGAGTTCTATTTTTTGATAAATGACCCTGCTGGATAAATTGAGAATAAATAGGGGAGGAGGCAAGGCAAGACAGAGTGGTGCCAGCAGAATTCCAGCTCTTAATCTTTGAAGAACTGTGATTTTGATTGAAGTGCAAAACCATGACTGTTATATTAATATATCTATGCTAACAGACACCAGCAGAGAAGCAGAGTTGAGTGGGGTTATTTTTTTTATTGCTTCAAAATTCATGTCTTTGTAAATTTTTCATGCCAAGTTAATGGGAAATGACAAAAGAATATCTTAACAGTTCACTCTGGGGAATTAATTCACCCAAGAGAATTAATTCCTTTTTAAATAGGTTTAAATTTTCTTTTTCCTTTTAAAGGTAGATGACCACCAAAATAAGTCCATTATCTCCCCAGGAAGACTCGTTGGACTCAATGTCTTCAGTCAGTTTTATGTAGGTGGCTACAGTGAATACCTTCCAGACCTCTTACCAGATGGAGCCTCTTTTAAAAATGGTTTTCAAGGTAAAGCACAGGCAGTTTTTATACCGTATATACTTATTTCAAACATAGAGAAAAGAAGCTCATAGAGAATATATTTGTAGTTCCCAAGCCAGCTATATGGATTGCTTTCTAATAAGACCTGATCAAAGTTTAGTTCAATCAAAAGCATTCATTTGTTATTTATTGATCACGTCTGGTGTGTTTATTAGGTTTTAGGATGCTTCAGAAAAACAAAACAAATATTCCTGCATTCATAAACTCACATTCTAGTCAGAGGGCAGACAGATAAGACAAAAACACTGGCTATTATCAATTATGTAGTTGTATAATGTGATAAATACTATGGGAAAAAGTAGAGCATGACATAAACGGGCCAAGAATATGAGCTATTTTTTTGCAAGTATGGGGTGCTTTTGAATTTAGGGTGAGCAAAATGGATCTAACGGGGTCTTGCCAAAAATTGAAAGTCCATCTAACTTTGTAACATATTTGCTACAAAAGACTAGACACATTTCTGTCAACCCATCCATATCACCAAGGTGTGATCCACAAACCAAAATGATTAAAGGGAAATGTTGCTCTTGGGTGAGCAGTGTTACTGCCGTGGTCTGTCTCTCTGTGTTCTAAAAGGAACATAAGCTCAGGCCTTCCCTATGTTGCAGACTCATAGCAGAGGGATAAAGTAAGGATGTGCTTTGAGTGGTTATAAGAATTATTTGGTGAAAATAAGGTTTTTTGGTGGATCCTTGTCATGAAGTGTTTGTACAAAGGTCTGCTCATGCGAAATCCTCAGCCACACTCCCAGGTCCAGCTTACTCTCCATCAGAAGTCAGGGAATAGGGACCAGGATGATATGCACCTCCCTGCGAAACAGGAGCTGCCATCAAGCACCATCTCAGGAGCTTGCATTCTCTGACAGCTTAGTAGCATCCCTTTCCTCACCCCCACTGACTTTTGCCTAAACACAAATGTTTAAGAGTGTGGGTTCTGGGGCCAGCGCTGTGGAGTAGTGCCGGCATCCCATATGGGCGCCAGTTTGAGTCCCGGGTGCTCCACTTGTGATCCAGCTCTCTGCTATGGCCTGAGAAAACAGTAGACGATGGCCCAAGTCCTTGCGCTCCTGCACCCACTTGGGAGACTTAGGAGAAACTCCAGGCTCCTGGCTTCAGATCAGCGCTGCTCCAGTTATCACAGCCAATCAGGGAGTGAACCAGCAGATGGAAGACCTCTCTCTCTTTCCACCTCTCCTTCTCTTTGTGTGTAACTCTGACTTTCAAATAAATAAATAAATCTTAAAAAAAAAAGAGTGTGGGTTCTGCAACCCAACTGCTGGGGTATATGTCCCAGCTCAGATGTCTACAAGCTTCATGATCCTGACTAGTCACTAAACCTCCCCGTACTTCACCTGTAAAATGAGATAATAACAGTAGCACTTCTCTAGCTGTGTAACCCTGAGAGTGAGTCAATAGAGAGAGTACAAAACTAGTGTCTGATTTAGAGTAAGCCCTTGTGTTAGGAATGATAACAGTTCTGGTGGTGGAGGTGGCACAGCTCCAGTCAGGCACTCGTGTCTTGCTCTCTGCTGTACAGAAAGTGGGTAAGAGCCCAGGCTGTGCAATGAGGCTGACCTCAGATGCAGACCCTGCCACCCAGCAGCTACATGACTTTGAGCCTGTTAACCTCACTAAGCCTTCATTTTCTCCTCTGTATCACAAAAATACCTGTCCCAAAGTGTTCGTATCGGGGCTGGCGCCGTGGCTCACTTGGCTGATCCTCCACCTGCGGCACCGGCATCCCATATGGGTGCCGGTTCTAGTCCTGGTTGCTCCTCTTTCAGTCCAGCTCTCTGCTGTGGCTCAGGAGTGCAGTGGAGGATGGCCCAGGTCCTTGGGCCCTGCAGCCACATGGGAGACCAGGAGGAAGCACCTGGCTAATGGCTTCAGATCGGCGCAGCACCAGCCATAGTGGCCATTTGGGGGGTGAACCAGGGGAGAGAAGACCTTTCTCTCTGTCTTTCTTTCTCACTGTCTATAACTCTACCTGGCAAATTAAAAAAAAAAAATAGTGTTCGTATGTTAATCAATTAAGGAAAAATAATTATGTTAAGAGCTTAATCTAGAAACCAGCAACAATAAACACTCAATAAATATTAACTATAATTAGTACTCCATCCTATCAGGATTTGATGTTTTTAAATTTATTGGAGATTGAGGATGGTGCTGTGGCACAGCAGGTTAAAGTCACCACCTGTAACATCAGCATCCCATACAGGCACTGCTTCAAGTCCCAGCTGCTCCACTTCCAATTCATCTCCCTGCTAATGCACCTAGGAAACAAACAGAAGATGGCCCAAGTGCTTGGGCCCCTCCCACCCCACATGGGTGACCCAGATGAATCTCCTGGCTCCCGGCTTTGGCCTGGCCCAGCCCTGGCTGCTGAGGTCATTTGGGCAGTGAACCAACCGATGTGAGATCTCTCTCTCTCTCTCTCTCTCTCTCTCTCTCTGCCTTTCAAATAAATCTTTTAAAAATTAATTAATTTAAGTATTACATTGATTAATTAATTAGAGTCCAGTGCCCCCCTGGTTTCCTTTTCTTCTATTTCCTCCATTCTATTAGAAACTCTTAGTTTACCAATGAGAACAAAGAAAGGCTTTCAGCAAGACCTGTCGTGTCCTGATGCATTGGCCATAAGCATGAACTTAGCATATGCATAGCTAACTTGACAAAAGCACTACTCCTGGAAGCTTGTCAACTTCCATGATTCTTAGGATGGAATTCTTGGTTGAATCTTTTTTGGTTGTGGCCATTGAATTCAAAGTCTTATAGAAGATCCAGAACCTTGAAAGCTCCTCATCTTATCACTAATCTCTTGAACCCCACCCCTCTCTTTTTAAGATTTATTTATTTATTTGAAAGTCAGATTTACAGAGAAAGAGATCTTCCATCTGCTGGTTCTCCCTCCTAAATGACTAAACCAGGTAAAGGCAAGAGCCAGGAGCTTCATCTGGGTTTCCCAAGTGGGTGTAGGTGCCCAAACATTTGAGCCATCTTCCACTGCTTTCCCAGGTACATTAGCAGGGAGCTGGATTGGAAGTAAAGTAGCAGGGACTTGAACCAGCATCTATATGGGATTCTGGCACTGCAGACAGCGTCTTAACCTGATGTGCCACAGAGCCGGCCCCTTGAGCCTTTTCTTGATGTCTGCCTTCTTTCTTTTATAAATTTGCTTTTACTAGTTACTGAAAATCATGGACAATTGTTCCCAACATGTGATAATAACTAAATTGCAACTGTACCATTAACCTATGGTTTCCAAAAGCTGATCACTACTAGCTCTAAAAAACATTGTAGGCTAACTTCTTAAAAAATATATATTTCTTGGGGTCAACATTGTGGTTTAAAGGTGCTACCTACAATGCCAGTATCCTATGTGGGTACTGGTTTAAGTCCCAACTGCTCCACTTCTGATCCTGCTCCCTGCTGATGTGCCTGGGAAAAGCAGTGAAAGATGACCCACATGTCTGAGACCCTGGACTCATGTGGGAGACCCAGAAGAAGTTCCTGTTTCCTGGCTTGGCCTGGCTTAGCCTGGACTGTTGCAGCCATTTGGGGAGTGACCCAGTGGATGGAAGATCTCTCCCTCTCTCTTTCTCTCTATATCTCCCTCCCTCGCTCTGTATTTCCTGCTCTTTCTATAGCTCTGCCTTTCAAATAAATAAATATTTTTTAAAAATTAAAAAATACATATTTCTGGACCCTACTCCACAGCTACTTAATTGCAATCTCTATGGAAAGAAAGTCTAAAAATGTGTATTTAACAAACTTCCACAGATTTGCAAGTTACTACATCAAACAGTAATGACTATGTAAATAGAATTTTTATGGAAGAATTTAATAACCAGGATAAGGTTACCACATTTGTCTTTAGAATGGCTATTAGATCACACAAAAGATTATCTGGGAACAGGTGTTTTGCCTAGTGTTTTTTAAGATTCCTGTGTGCCATATTAGTGTTCCTAGATTCTAGACTTGCCTCTGGCTCCTGACACTGGCTTCCTGCTAATGCAGATGTTGGGGCAGCAATTTTGTTCAAGTAATTTGATTCCTACCACTCATATTGGAAATGTGGATTGATCCCAGGCTCCCACCTTCAGTGTTGGTCTGGCCCTAGCTCTCAGGCATTTAGAGAGAAAACAAGCAAACAAAAGATCTTTTTCTCCTCTGTACCCTTTTTCCTCCCTTCCTTCCTCTCAAGAACAGTTAAACATTTTAAAAATGCTTATCTGATTTAGGCGTTCACATGTCTATAAATGCTCCTGATGAATAACTCTAATCTCGAAGTTCGTATTCTGTAATACAGACATTTACTGCTCATGAGCCATCTGTTTTTGTTCTGGAAGTGGCTTATGATAAACTATTATTTTTCCTGTAACCATTAATGTTCATAAAGATTTGGGGGTAAACCAGATTAAATAATTTACATACGACAGCAAACAAGGTCTTGCCTGTCTACTAAGTGCAATTCTCTCCTCTGCTCTCCAAAGTTGCACCTATTACAAAGCTGCAGTTCTCAGTTTGGGTTCAAGGACAGAGGTCTTAGACTGAGTGGTTGGGGAAAGGAAGGAAAGTGATACAGATATGGAGAAAAGGAAACAAGGCAGGATGAGGGTGGAGTAAAAAATTAAGACCACAGGTGAAAAGAAGCCGAGACCTTTTGCTAGACGTTCTGCTGCCCACAGAAAACCTCTCAGTACACAATAATTGCTCTACAGACAGGTGTAGAAAGAAAGTGACTGGAATCATCCTCACTACAAATGTCTTTTCCCAATATATTCCTTACTTCTTTTACTGTTGCTACAGGCTTTGTTGGAATCCTTCTTACGATAGCTCTCAAATTGCAGTCCCTGGAGGAGCAACAGGGAGTTTGTAAGAAATGCAGATTCTTACAGATTCACAACCTTGGAGAATGGGTTCTAGTGATATGTGTTTTAATGAGCTGTTCCAGGTGATTCTGATGCAGCTAGAGTTTAAGAACCACTACCATACTGTCACCCTGGACTCCTCGCTCTTTTTGTTCTTCCAATACCTGACCCATCAGGACACTGTTGCCAACTGTTACATCATGTTGCTTTCCCTCTCAAAGCTCAACAAAGCACCTCATCTCCAGAATAATAACTGAATTCTTTACCTAACAGTCCAAAGCCATACTTTTCCCTATTTACTTTGCCTCCACAAATTCTTTGTTCCATCAAAAATATCCATATTGGTTAGCACTTTCCAGAGAAGCAGAACCAATAGGATGTGTTTATTTATAGAGAGAGAGAGAATGAGATTCATCATAAAGAATTGGCTCATGCAATTATGACGACAGTAAGTAGGCAGCAACGAGCCTACATTGGAAGGCCTGAGAACAAGGAAAGTCATGATGTACTTTACAGTCTGACACTCATCAACCTCAAGACCCAGAAAGAGCCTCTTTCTAATCCAGATACAAAGATCTGGAACCACCACTGTCCCAGCTCAAGCAGTCAGAAAGGAGGAGTTCTGTCTTACTCAGTCCTTTCATTCTATTCAGGTCTTCAATTGACCAAATGAGTCACCCACATTAGGGTGGCTTTACCCATTCTACAAATTCAGGTGTTAATCTCATCCAGAAATCCCCCTACAGACACATTCAGATTAAACTTTGGCTAAATGTCTGTTCACACTATGGCCCAATAATGCTGGCACATGAAATGAACTCAAAATATCTAATCTGTGCACCTTATTTCCTCTGCATCTGGGCTTTCCTGCAACATTCTTTACTCTTCAAAGTCCAGTTCATATTCCACCTCTTCAATAGGAGCCCACTCTCCAGGCTCTCTCTAGAGCCTAGGAGCTCCAGACCCTTTCCCACTTAGCATTTTACTATCTTTCATAATTATGTATCTACAAAAATGTATGAGAGATCTTCAGAAAGCACATAGGAAATATGTATTATGCAAAAAAAAAAAACCTGAGCATGGATTTCATGTTTATCTGCATCAGAAATTTGGCAGAAAAAAAAAACTGGGAAATCCAGAGAGCCACCCAATTGTTGGGCACCCTGTTGGCCAGACTCAAGCTTCTCCTTGTAGTTTCATGCAATGAAGTCCTCTCATTTCTCTTAACTTCCTAAGAATTTTTTTATTACCACTATTGTAATGATGAAATGCGAGACAAGCTTTCCACTCAAACATAGCTTCCATGCTGAGTTCCTGGACGTCCAGCCCAACTCTGGCATTGGAGAGGCCTGCAGCTCTGGGAGGACAGGAGGCCCATATCCTCTGCATGGGTATCAGCCTAGGAGGCCAGGACACATCCAGAACTGTGATGACAACCTCATCAGAAGTCATATGAGAACTCCCTGAGAATTTAGTAAGCTTCTGGGGAACACAAGCTAGTTTTGACTTTACAGATCTGCATAGCACCTGGACTGATGCCTTCCCATTATATATACTTGTGACAGAGGTTGCTTCTTTAGAATATATCTTAGACTCTTTTGTATTCATGCATGTGATAAAGTAAGTTATAATAATGCCTGTTAGAGGGGCTAGTGTTGTGGCATGCATTTGACTGAGTTCTGGCCAGTGAGATATCAGCAGGTGTGATGTTTGCTATTTCCATGTCTTCCCTATGAAAATCTTCTGGATAATCCTCTATTCTCTTTGCCAAGCCACCCCAATTCAGCCCTGGCTGCTTTCCACTTTACGTAAGGAAATAAACTTCTAGTGTTAACAGCAATAATTTAAAACCTCACTATCCAACAAGAAAAGCTTTCACTCTCATCCTGCTTTCTTTTTTTATTTTTTTTAACTTTTATTTAATGAATATAAATTTCCAATGTACAGCTTATGGATTACAATGGCTTCCCCCTCCCATTACTTCCCTCCCACCCGCAACCCTCCCCTCTCCCGCTCCCTCTCCCCTTCCATTCACATCAAGATTCATTTTCAATTCTCTTTATATACAGAAGATCAATTTAGTATACATTAAGTAAAGATTTCAACAGTTTGCACCCACATAGAAACACAAAGTGAAACATACTGTTGGAGTACTAGTTATAGCATTAAATCGCAATGTACAGTATATGAAGGACAGAGATCCTACATGAGGAGCAAGTGCACAGTGACTCCTGTTGTTGACCCAACAAATTAACACTCTAGTTTATGGTGCCAGTAATCACCCTAGGCTCTCGTCATGAGTTGCCAAGGTTATGGAAGCCTTACAAGTTCACTGACTCTGATTATACTTAGACAAGGTCATAAAAGACAGAGTGAGGATAGTAACCAATGATCCTAAGAGTGGCGTTAACCAGGTCTGAACAATTATACAGCATTAAGTGGGGAAGAGGACCATCAGTACACACAGGTTGGGAGTAGAGCCATTGGTGGTAGAGTAGAGGTTATGATTACGAAGGAATGAGGCCCAAGTGCGCTAGACAGGGTCTAGAACAAAGGACAGAGTCATTATTAGAGGAGCTGAGAAAGATTCTATCTAAGCTACAATTAAGTTTTCTGATTGAGAGGCAAATAGAACCTGACAGAAGGGGCTTGATAATAATCTGTTGGGCTTTAGGCCCTGTAAGCTCAGAGGCCCAGACCTATCTATCTCTTTACATGGGGTATATCCTAAGGGAAGTGTGAACCTCCTAGGGGAAGGCACTCTGTTGACTTTCATTACTTGGCTGGCCTGGGAGGAGAGCTGGCCAGGTAAAGGCAGGGGGCATCTCTAACAAGAAATTTACAGTTCTGCCTGCAATGTTGCTGACCCTACTTGACCATCCCCTCAGCTGCAGTGGTCACTTTGGAAGCTGGGCTGAGTGAAGGGCTTTTCAGCTTAGAGCCAATAAGATCTGTGGCTCTGACCTGGGCATCCTTCGACTCCAGGGCAGGTCCATTTCCAGTGATCCAACTCTTGGCAGAGCTGCCAGGGCTCTTCACAAACTGACTTCTGCTGAAGCCCAGGCTTACCACATTGAAAGCCACTGCAGTGGACTGGCCTGTTGGGTCTCCTTGAGGGCAGATCACTGTACAGATCAGCCATTCATAGGCCTGCCACCCATTGCTTCTGATGCCGAGCTTTCTTTTCCTCCTGGTTTGTGTTCAAGCAGACCAGAGGATGCAAGTCAAGGGAGTGCCCGTGTCCCATCTCTAATCTTCAGTGGCCTGAACTACAAGTCTATAGTCACAGGCATGTTCTGTAGTAGTTTTTCTAAGGTAGACAATGCCCATGAGGAAAATTATGTGCTCACTTAAAAACTTTCTTTTTTTTTTTTTGTTTTTTTTTTTTTACTTTTATTTAATGAATATAAATTTCCAGTATACAGCTTATGGATTACAATGGCTTCCCCTTCCCATAATTTCCCTCCCACCCGCAACCCTCTCCTCTCCCGCTCCATCTCCCTTTCCATTCACATCAAGATTCATTTTCAATTCTATTTATATACAGAAGATCAATTTAGTATAAATACTTCAACAGTTTGCACCCACATAGAAACACAAAGTGAAACATTCTGTTTGAGTACTAGTTATAGCATTAAATCAAAATGTACAGCACATTAAGGACAGAGATCCCACATCAGGAGCAAGCGCACAGTGGCTCCTGTTGTTGACCCAACAAATTGACACTCTAGTTTATGGCGCCAGTAACCACCCTAGGCTGTCATCATGAGTTGCCAAGGCTATGGAAGCCTTCCAAGTTCCCCGACTCTGATCATATTTAGACAAGGTCATAAAAGACAGAGTGAGGATAGTAACCAATGATCCTAAGAGTGGCCTTAACCAGGTTTGAACAATTATACAGCATTAAGTGGGGAAGAGGACCATCAGTACACACAGGTTGGGAGTAGAGCCATTGGTGGTAGAGTAGAGGTTATGATTACAAAGGAATGAGGCCCAAGTGCACTAGACAGGGTCTAGAACAAA
Organism: Lepus europaeus; assembly: GCF_033115175.1. Classification (NCBI taxonomy): domain Eukaryota; kingdom Metazoa; phylum Chordata; class Mammalia; order Lagomorpha; family Leporidae; genus Lepus; species Lepus europaeus. Next base: position 61,069,712 of record NC_084829.1, on the reverse strand, counting down.
GGACAGAGTCATTATTAGAGGAGTTAAGAAAGGTGCTGTCTAAGCTACAAGTAATTTTTCTGATTGAGAGGCAAATAGAACCTGATAGAAGGGGCTTGCTAATAATCTGTTGGGCTTTAGGCCTTGTAAGTTAAGAGGCCCAGACCTATCTATCTCTTCACATGGGGTATATCCTAAGGGAGGTGTGAACCTCCTAGGGGAAGGCACTCTGTTGACTTTCATTACTTGGCTGGCCTGGGAGGAGAGCTGGCCAGGTAAAGGCAGGGGGCATCTCTAACAAGAAATTTACAGTTCTGCCTGCAATGTTGCTGACCCTACTTGACCATCCCCTCAGCTGCAGTGGTCACTTTGGAAGTTGGGCTGAGTGAAGGGCTTTTCAGCTTGGAGCCAATAAGATCTGTGGCTCTGACCTGGGCATCCTTCGATTCCAGGGCAGGTCCATTTCCAGTGATCCAACTCTTGGCAGAGCTGCCAGGGCTCTTCACAAACTGACTTCTGCTGAAGCCCAGGCTTACCACATTGAAAGCCACTGCAGTGGACTGGCCTGTTGGGTCTCCTTGAGGGCAGATCACTGTACAGATCAGCCATTCATAGGCCTGCCACCCATTGCTTCTGATGCCGAGCTTTCTTTTCCTCCTGGTTTGTGTTAAAGCAGACCAGACGATGAAAGTCAAGGGAGTGCCCGTGTCCCATCTCTAATCTTTGGTGGCCTGAACTACAAGTCTATAGTCACAGGCATGTTCTGTAGTAGTTTTTCTAAGGTAGACAATGCCCATGAGGAAAATTATATTCTCACTTTAAAACTTTCTTTCCCTTTGGTCTGAAAGGGAGGTTTTTTTTTTCTACTTACTGTATACTTCGCTGATGGCCATGTGAATCTAGCTATGAGATTATTAGTTAAGTTCTTATTTTGGCTATGCTATTACAGAAAAATGTTAGCCATCTCTTATAAGGTCTAAAGATTAAATTGTGCATCCTACAGATTCCTTCATAATAGAATTAGTTCCCTACCTTGAAGAGAATAGAGAAGTGAAAGAACAAGTTGGGCTTAGAATAGAGAGATGAGGGAGCAAGTCCTAGATCACTTGCTGACAATAGCAATATTACATGAATACTTAGCAAACCGTTTCAACCCTTAGATAAGAACTTAATAAAACATTTACCGGAAGGTCCAATGCCTTCTATAAATTTTAAGAATCATGTATTTGAAAACACCTCTTAAATATCTAACATGGTGTAGTTTGTTTAACCAGTAAACTTAAGCACAACCATATAAAATGTTTTTAGTTTCTTTCTACCAAAAAGTTTAAAACATATGATACACAGATTCAGGTCATACAAATTAAAATGTATCTTTGATTGATTTTAGCAGCTTAAATTTATGGACAATCTTATCTAAAAGCCATTTAAAATAAAACTCTTAATAAAATTTCCCCATGTGGACATACAATATGTACGCACATATAACATAGCATAATAGACCAATATCAAAATCCAAAATATCTGGTTGAAATAAGATTCCTTAAAATCATGACATAACATAGACCAAATCTGATCATTGTTACAAGGTGATTATTCAAGTCTTTGAAAATAAGCACATAGTTAAATAACCCATAGCTCTTCATCTCCTCCCTCTCTTTTTCCACTCTTAGATTTAACAGGGATCACTTTTCAGTTAAAATTTAAACACCTAAGAATAATTGTGTGTTAATTACTGAGTTCAACCAATAGTACTAGAACCACAACAACAACAACAAATACTAAAAAGGATAAAGTATTACATTGTACATCTAAAGTCAGGACAGGAGCTGATCAGTTCATTGTTGCTTATAGTGTCCATTTCACTTAACAGGTTTCCCCTTTGGTGCTCATTTGTCACCGATCAGGGAAAACAAATGATATTTTTCTCTTTGGGACTGGCTTAATTCACTCAGCATGATGTTTTCCAGATTGCTCCATCTTGTTGCAAATGACTGGGTTTCGTTGTTTCTTACTGCTGTATAGTATTCTATGGAGTACATGTCCCATAATTTCTTTATCCAGTCTACTGTTGATGGGCATTTGGGTTGGTTCCAGGTCTTAGCTATTGTGATTTGAGCTGCAATAAACATTAATGTGCAGATGGCTTTTTTATTTGCCAAATTAATTTCCTTTGAGTAAATTCCAAGGAGTGGGATGGCTGGGTTGTATGGTAGGGTTATGTTCAGGTTTCTAGGGAATCTGCAGACAGACTTCCATAGTGGCTTAACCAGTTTGCATTCCCACCAACAGTGGGTTAGTGTCCCTTTTTCCCCACATCCTCTCCAGCATCTGTTGTTGGTAGATTTCTGAATGTGAGCCATTCTCACCGGGGTGAGATGGAACCTCATTGTGGTTTTGATTTGCATTTCTCTGATTGCTAGTGATCTTGAACATTTTTTCATGTGTCTGTTGGCCATTTGGAGAAACTTTCTTTCCCTTTGGTCTGAAAGGGAGGTTTTTTCTACTTACTGTTTACTTCACTGATGGTGAAGTAAATCTAGCTATGAGATTATTATTTAAGCTCTTATTTTGGCTATGCTATTACAGAAAAATGTTAGCCATCTCTTTTATAAGGTCTAAAGATTAAATTGTGCGTCCTACAGATTCCTTCATAATAGAATTAGTTTCCTACCTTGAAGAGAATAGAGAAATGAAAGAACAAGTTGTGCTTAGAATAGAGAAATGAGGGAGCAAGTCCTAGATCGCTTGCTGACAATAGCAATATCACATGAATACTTAGCAAACAGTTTCAACCATTAGATAACAATTTAAGAAAACATTTACCAGAAGGTCCAATGCATTCTATAAATTTTAAGAATCATGTATTTGAAAACACCTCTTAAATATCTAACATGGTGTAGTTTGTTTAGCCAGTAAACTTAAGCACAACCATATAAAATGCTTTTAGTTTCTTTCTACCAACAAGTATAAAACATATGATGCAGAGATTCAGGTCACACGAATTAAAATGTATCTTTGATTAAATTTAGCAGCTTAAATTTATGGACAATCTTATCTATAAGCCAATTAAAAGAAAATTCTTAATAAAATTTTCCCATGTGGACATACAATATGTACACACATATAACATAACATAATAGACCAATATAGCACTTTTAATAATAGCTTTTAAAATCTTTAACTCTTTTTGTAGATTGCCAATTGATTTGAATTGCTTTTTGTTTTTAGTAACCTCAGTTAACCATACTTTCTCTCAGTTGGTACTGTTAATACATTATTGGCTTCATCTGTTTACAGAGCCATCCCAAAGTACTGAATATAATAGAAGTGGCTGGAAAAAGTCCATAGGAACCTATAGGAGGACAGCTAAACACAGAACCAACAACGCTTTAGTTTTATGAGCAGCACATCATATATAACTGTGGATGACAAAAGTCTTTAAGCTGCCATGTTTAAAATTATAAACTCATCCACCAACAAGAGGCACTTGCTTACTTCAAAGTATTTTTGAAAGCTCCTGTAGGATTTTACAAGTATTTAACCCTTTAGGCCTCTGGGGCTTTCTCATTAAGATAACTATCATGTCTAGTAACACAAGCTCATTAGACATTTTAATTCTCAAACATTTGTATTAATAGCATTTTCCATTATAGAAACTTAACCACGTCACATCTTGACAGTACTTCTAATATAATCCAAATAGCCTGATTAGTTGGTGTCTCTATAAGATGAGAGACGTAGCTCCTTTGATTTTTTCAGTTGAGCCCAAACTGGAAAAACCAAAGTCCAAGATTTACTGGAAATTTTAGAGTCCAGATTGTTTGGAACTTTGATTTTTTGAATGCCTGTCAAGAATGCCAAGAAGGCTCAAAATCCAAAATATCTGGTTGAAATAAGATTCCTTAAAATCATGACATAACATAGACGAAATCTGATCATTGTTACAAGGTGATTATTCAAATCTTTGAAAATAAGCACATATTTAAATAACCCATAGCTCTTAATAAAAATTCAGCAGTTTTTGAACAATTAGAATTTAACAGACATCAAGAGAACATAACAGATTACTTTAACACATTGCTTTAACAGAGCATCAGAGTTTATTTCTATGTCAAAGAGAAATTGAGCTTCCTGTGATCTTTTGCTGTGAGGTTTCCTTCCTTTATCTTCTTTCATATTGATGACCATGTTTCTGTGTTTCTGTGTGTAACACATCTTTGAGCATCTTTTGCAGGGCAGGACGAGTGGTAACAAATTCTCTCAATTTCTGTTTGCTATGAAAAGTCTTTATTTCACCTTCATTCACAAATGAGAGCTTTGCAGGATATAATATTCTGGGCTGGCAGTTTTTCTCTCTTAGTACCTGAGCTATGTCTCACCATTCCTTCTAGCTTGTAGGGTTTCTGATGAGAAGTCAGATGTGAGTCTAATTGGAGATCCTCTGAGAGTAATCTGACATTTCTCTCTTGCACATTTTAGAATCTTTTCTTTATGTTTCACTGTGGTGAGTTTGATTACAACATGTCATGGTGAGGATCTCTTTTGGTCATGTTTATTAGGGGTTCTATAAGCTTCCTGTACTAGGATGTCTTTGTCCTTCTCGAAACCTGGGAAATTTTCTGCTAGTATCTCACTGAAAATGTCTTCTAATCCTTTCTCCCTCTCCACGCCTTCAGGAACTCCTAGAACCCGAATGTTGGGTTTTTTAATAGTATCCTGTAGATTCCCGACAATATTTTTTAGATTTCTAATTTCCTCTTCTTTTCTTTGGTTTGACTATTTTTTCCTGCTCTCTGTCTTCTAAGTCCGATATTCTCTCTGCTGCTTCGCCCATTCTGTTTTTAAGGCTCTCTAATGCATTTGTCATTTGATCTATTGAATTCTTCATTTCATTATGATTTGTTGTCACTATCACAGTTTCTTGTTCTACTAGTTGTTTCATTTCATTTTGATTCCTCCTTAATATTTCATTTTCACGAGAGAGATTTTCTATCCTGTCCATTAAGGATTTCTGTAGTTCAAGAATTTGTTTTTGAGAACTTCTTAATGTTTTTATCAATTTTTTGAGATCTGCTTCTTGCATTTCTTCTATCTCATCATCTTCATAATCTTGAATTGGGGTGTCTTTTTCATCTGGGGGCGTCATAGTGTCTTCCTTGTTCTTGTTACCTCGGTTTTTGTGTTTGTTGTATGGCATGTTGGAGATATTTGGTTTCTTCACTGTGGTGTTTTTTCTTGTTATACTATGGCTCTATATTAAGTGGCCTGTCTGCTTTAGGTGGAGCCTTAGAGGCTTGAGATGAGTGTGGCTTGAGAGCTCTGTTTGGTTCCTCAGTGTTGAGGGTGTGCCAAAGGTGACACTCCCAGGTTAGGTGTGGTAAATCTCTCTTTCTTTCATTCTCTTTTTTTTTTAATTCAAAATGGAAGTAATTCCACACAGCTGAATGGAATTGGAGGTAGTTAGCAGGGGAATGATATACCCACAGGAGCCAGAGATTGGAAGCTCTTTCCCAAGGACCACACAGGGAATCTGTGCTGCCCTTGGTGTGGGCTCCAATTCTCCTACAGTCTCCCACTGGGTTGCCAAGTTAGATCCTAATCTCCTGTTATTTCACACCCCCCACCCCCGCGTCAGGTTTTTCTGCTAGGCTCAGGGTTGGTGCAGACCTGAGGTCTCCCTGCTTATGACGTATGTCCAAAATGGCGCCTGCTCTTTGTCTTGCTAGCCTTTGAGAGGTGAGCAGAGAGAGAAACTCATGTCCGGATCGGTCACTTTTTTTTTTCTCTCTCTCTCTTCTAGTTAGCCTGATGAACTTTTCCCCACGGAGTTTCAAGCCTCATTCCTTCTTGTCTCCTCTTTCCGCTTTCCCGCTGGTGTCTCAGGCTATTGAGGTTCGGCTCACCTCACATTCCAGCACTGGTGTGTTGAGTCTGCCACTGGTGTTCCGAACTTGGGTTCCTACGCTCTCCATGCAGGTCCACTGTGAATCACTAGTTCCGGAAGAGTTTCCTCTGCTGTTTCTTCCCCTAACTCTTCCTTGAACCTGCAGTATCTCCACTTTTATTAAACTGTCTCTTCCCGGACTATCAGTGTGCTCCCTTCCTATTCCACCGTCTTGCCGCTCTCTCATCCTGCTTTCTAATGCAACACATGACTCTTGGTTCCAAAAGGCTCTTTTTTTTAAATTAATTAATTTATTTATTTATTTGAAAGAGTTATACAAAGAAAGGAAGAGAGAGAGAGATGAAAAGAGAGAAAGGAAGAGGTATCTTCCATCCACTGGTTCACTCCCCAGTTGGCTGCAAAGACCAGGGCTGGGCCAGGCCAAAGCCAGGAGCCAGGAGTTTGTTCCAGGTCTCCCACATGGGTTCAGGGACCCAAGCACTTGGGCCATCCTCCACTGCTGTCTCAGGAACATTAGTAGAGAGCTGGATTAGAAGTGGAGCAGCCAGGTCTTGAATCAGCACCCATTTGGGATACTAGTGTCCCAAGAGGCAGCTGTACCCACTATGCCACAAAGTTAGCCCTCCAAAAGGTATTCTTATAACCTACTTTATCACATGCATGATATATGTACTGATTTCCTGCTTTTTGGTACTATGTTAAGTAAATTATACACACACAGAAGCCAAAAATGTTAAATTTCTTCTCTATAATAATGATATTATGGATGATTTTAAATTTTTTGTCTCTGCACTTCTATGCTTTTTTCAATATATAGAAATATATATTATTTCTATATACTGGCAAGAAACAACATGAAAATAAAATTGGTCACATTTACAGCATGAAAGCCAGTAAAATAATTCATGATAAAGAGAGCAAAAAATTTAAGGCTTGTACACTGAAAACTGTGAGATATTGCTAAAAGCAACAAGGGAAGATCTAAATAAAAGGAGAGACATCATAGGCTTATGGCTCAATATTGCTAAGATGTCAATGCTTCTCTGTTTATCTTAGATACAATATAAATACTAAAATAAATCCCAACAGACGTTTTTGTAGAAATGACTGAGCTGATTCTAGAATTACATGGACATTCAAAGGACCTAGACTAGACAAAGAAATTTTGAAAAGAACAAAATTGAAGAATTTAATCTCCTGTTTACAAAACTTACTGTAAATCTGCAGTAAGTAAGACAGTGTAGTTCGTGTGCAATGATAGGCACACAGATGAAAGAATATTTTGGGGAGTCAAGAGATCCTTGTGCTAATGGATAACTGGTTTTCAACGAACATTCAAGACAATGCCATGGAAGAAAAGGCAGTCTCTTCCACAAGTGGTGCTATGTGCTATTTGTTCAGAATGGGATTCCAGTGATGGCTACATAATTCTTTAAATTTACTAAAATTTATTTGTAAATTAAACTGGGTAAATTTTTATATGTAAATTAAACCTCAGTGAAATTGTTAAAATAAGCACTCCCTAAAAATTGAAAATAAAATAAAATGAACATCTAAATTTGTACCCTTTAGTAGCATCAACACAACTATTTCCAAGTGATTTCAAAACTCAGTGATATTATACATTTCTTTTTTTGTATTCTTTTGTTAAAATTTGTTTTTTCATTTTGATAAACTATTATTTTATATATATATATTATAGCTTCCTTTTTTCTTCTGTTCATTAATATGAAGTGTTTTTTGCCTTTCTTCAAGGTTGTATTTTTACTCTTCAAGTTCGCACTGAGAAGGATAGCCATTTCAGAGGACTGGGAAATCCTGAGGGCCGCCCAATTGCTGGGCGCACTGTTGACCAGTGTGATGCATCTCCTTGTAGTTTAATGAAATGTGGCAATGGTGGGACATGCATAGAAGATGGAGCTATTGTATAGTAAGTATTGTATTATTAAGGAAAAACTTAGCAGGTTATTTGGTTTCTCACCAGTACTTTACTGTAACTGGCACTCCACTTATACAAACCAGGAACACAGACTGACGTTCATGATCATAATACTTTCCTATACACCTGCTAGATGACTGGAGAACAGATGAAGGCAACTAGGTAACATTTGTGTTAGCTCCTCAATTGAAAAAAAAGAATCACCTTTTTTTTAACATGGGAACAAGAGTATATTGTCATTTACATAGTATTATTCACTGAAGCAATACTTGTAACAATATGCCAAATGATATGATATAACACAAATTTTATACTCTATATAAGCACCACAAATAAGAGAGACTGTGTGGTATTTGCCTTTTTAGGTCTGGTTTATTTCACTTAGTTTAATTATCTCTAGTTGCATTCATTTTTGTTGCAAAAATCAAGATTTCATTCTTTTTTATGCTGAATAATATTTTATTGTGAATATGTATGCCATGTTTTCTTTATCTAGTCATCAGTTGATGAACAAATAGGTTGAGCCCATATCTTTGCTATTATGAATTGAGTTAGAAACATGGGAGTGCAGGTATCTGTATCATATGTTGAGTTCATTTCCCTTGGAAATAATCCCAGGAATGAGATAGCTGGGTCATATGGTAGATCTATTTTTAAGTTTTCTGAAGAATATCCATACTTTTTTCCACTATGGTTGTACCAATTTGCATTTCCTACCAATAGGAATGCATCCTAGTAAGCATTTGTTATTTCTTGATTTTTAGATATTAGCCATTCTAACTGGGATGAGATGTTAGCTCATTGTGGTTTTTTATTTGCATTTCCCTGATGGCTAGTGATTCTGAGAATTTTTTCATGTGCCTGTTAGTCATTTATATTTTATTCCTTGAAAAACTTCTGTTCATATCCTTTGCCCATTTCTTACCTGGATCACTTGTTCTGTTGTTGTTGAGTTTCTAGAGCTCCTTATGTATTCTAATATTAATTATTTATGAAATGCATAGTTTGAAAATATTTTCTCCCATTCTGTTGGTTGCCTATTCACTTTAAGTTTCTTTTGCTGTGCAGAAACTTCTTAGCTTGATATAATCTCATATGTCTATTTCTACTTTTATTGACTGTTTATCGGGTTTTATCCAAGAAGTCTTTGCCTAGGTCAGTGTCTTACAGTGATTCCACTATGTTTTCCTTTACTGATTTGATGGGTTTGATGGGTTCAGTTCTTAAGTATAGATCATCAACCCACTGAGGACACAGATTTCTTAACCACTAGGCTAAGTGTATGATTTGCAGATGTTTTAAGTGGACACTTAAAGAAGGTGAAAGCCCCCCCAAATCGCCCCACCAAAGTTCATGGTGAATGCTATAGGAACAGTGTTAGAAAGTAAGGGTTACATAAGGCTTTAGAGACTGTAGCAATTACCAGTGCAGCTGAAAAGCTCTTTGGCCAGTCAGATAAGTGAATATTCCTAAATTCAGAACTAATCACATAACCTTCTCTACCAACTAGCTATGCCATAGTTCCAGAGTTCCAGAAACATGAGGAATTGCCATAAGCCTTGGTTCTGCCATGGCCCTGGAGTTCATCAGTGCCCTGAAAGGATCTTCTCAGCTGCATTTCCTTAGAGAACTTCATCTTCCATGGGCCCCTTTTATGCCAAATCAGAAAATAGCTTCTGGGGTTTCATGCAAGAAGTCCTTGGCCAATATCTTGCAGATCTCTTCTATGTTTTCCATTAGTAATCTGAGTTAAGTTTAGATCTTTGATTATGATGAGTTGATTTGTGTGTGTGTGTGTGTGTATGGTAAGGATCTTATTTCAAATTTTTGCATATAGAAATTCAATTTTTTCAAAACCATTTTGAAGAGACTGTCCTTTCTCCATAGAATGATTTTAATTTATTTTTCAAAGAATTGTTGTTTGTAGATACATGGATTAATTTCTGGGGTTTCTATTCTGTTCCATTGGTCTATATGTCTATTTTTATGTGAGTACCAGGCTGTTTGGATTGTAATAGCCCAGTATTATGTCTTTTTAAAAATATTTATGGATTTATTTTGAAGTCAGATTTATGAGAGACAGAGAAAGAGAGACACACACAGAGAGAGAGAGAGAGACAGAGAGAGAGAGATCTTCCATCCACTGGTTCGTTCCCCAAATGGCTGCAACAGCCAGGGCGGGGCTCAGCCAGATCCAGAAGTCTGGAGCTTCTTCTAGGTCTCCCATGTGGGTGCAGGGGCCCAAGCACTTGGGCCATCTTCCACCACTTTCCCAGTTGCATTAGCAGGGAGCTGGATTGCAAGTTGAGCAGCCAGGAATTGAGCCAGTGATCATACAGGATGCTGGTGTCACAGGCTGTTGCTTTACCAACTATACCACAGTGCCAGCCCCCACTATAGTATGTCTTGAAATCTGGCATTGTGAGGTCTGCAGTTTTGTGTTTATTGTTTAAGATTGCTTTGGCGTTTTTGAGTATTTCATACTTCCATATAAATTTTAAGATTTTTTTCTAGATCTGTGAAAAAGTCTTGGCATTTCAATTGGAATCACATTGAGTCTGTAATTGCTTTGGATAGTATGGACATTTTGGTGATATTAATTCTTCCATTCCTTGAAAATGGGAGTTGTTTTTTTTTCCATATTTTTGTGTGTTCTACCTTTTCATTGTTTTGTAATTTTCATTGTAGAGATCTTCCACATCCTTAGTTAGATTTATCCCAAGGTATTTATTTTTTTAGGTATTGTGAATGGGATTAACCTTATAAGTTCTTTCTTAGCCACAGAATTCTTGGTATATAAGAATGCTGTTGATTTTTGTTTGATTTTATACCCTGTCACTTAGCCCAATTCTCTTGCAAGTTCTAATAGTCTCTTAGTGGAATCTTTTGGTTTTCCTATATAAATGATCATGTCCTCTGCATACAGGAATAATTTGACTTCCCCCATTCCAATTTGTATCCCTTTGATTTCTTTCTCTTGCCTAGTGGCTCTGGTTAAAACTTCCAGACATATATTGAATAATAGTGAAAAGTGTAGGAACCACTACTGAATAATAATGATAATAATAGTAATAATCACTATTGAATAATAGTGTAAGAGTAGGCATCCTTATCTGGTTCCAGTGGAAATAGTTCCAACTTTTTCTCATTCAATATGATGCTGCTGCTGTGGGTTTGTCGTATGTTGCCTTGATTGTGTTGAGATATGTTTCTTCTACACCCAATTTGCTTAAGGTTTTATCATGAAAGAATATTGCATTTTTGGAGCCAGCATTTCAGTGCAGTGGGTTAAGCTACCATCTACAACACCAGAAACCTATATGGTTGCCGATTTGTGTCCCAGCTGACCACTTCCAATCGAGCTCCCTGCTAATGTGCCTGGGGAAGCAGCAGAAGATGGCCCAGGTGCTTGGGCCCCTGTACCCACGTGAGAGACCCAAATGAAGCTCCTGGCTGCTAGCTTCATCCTGGTTCAGCCCTGCAGTTGGACCCATCTAGGGAGTGAACAAGCAGATAGAACATGTAGATCTCCCTGCCCCTTCCCTTCCTACTGCCCTCCCTCTCCCTCTTCCTCTCTCTATAATAATACCTTTCAAATAAAAATAAATCTTTAGAATGTTGTATTTTATCAAATTATTTATTGGATCTATTGAGGTCATTATATTGTTTTTATTCTTAATTTTGTTAAAGTGATGTATCATGTTTATTGATTTATGTATGTTGAATTATCCCTATATTTCTGATATAAATTTCAACTTGGTCCAGGAGGATGATCTTTTGATATTTTGTCAAATTAGATTAGCTAGTATTTTGCTGAGGATTTCTGTATCTATGTTCTTCAGGGGTATTGGTCTATAGTTGTCTTTTTTTTTTTTTTTTTTTTTTTGGTATCTTTTCTGGTTTGGGCATTAAGGTGATGCTGGACTCACAGAAAAAGTTTTGGAGGATTTCCTCCCTTTCAATTGTTTTGAGTAGTTTAATGAATTTGGGGATAAGTTACTTTTTAAAAATTTAGTAGGGACCAGCGCCATGGCTCACTAGGCTAATCCTCCGCCTGCAGCGCCGACACCCCGGGTTCTAATCCCGGTCGGGGTGCCGGATTCTGTCCCGGTTTCCCCTCTTCCAGGCCAGCTCTCTGTTGTGGCCTGTGAGTGCAGTGGAGGATGGCCCAAGTGCTTGAGCCCTGCACCCGCATGAGAGACCAGGAAGAAGCACCTGGCTCCTGGCTTCAGATTGGCCGCAATGCGCCGGCTGTGGGGGGTGAAACAACGAAAAAGGAAGACCTTTCTCTCTGTTCTGTCTTTCTCACTGTCTAACTCTGCCTGTCAAAAAAAAAAAAATTAGTAGGATTCAGTAGTAAAGCTATCCAGTCCCAGGCTGTACTTCGTTGGGAGTGTCTTTATTATTGATTCAATCTCCATCTTGGTTATTGGTTTACTTAGGTTATCTATGTCTTCATGTCTCAATTTTGGTAAATTGCATGTATCCAGAAATCTATCAGTTTCTTCTAAATTTTCCAATATTTTAGAATACAGAAGTTTGTGATAATTCCTGTTGAATCTTTTTATTTCTGAGGTATCAGTTGTTAACAACTCATTTTAAAAAAAAACTAATTCAAAATTAAAAAGTTTTTTAAAAGTCACCCAGGTTATTGTAGTACATGATTATTTTTTAAAACTTAATGTTTCAGTCAATCAGAATTTACTATGAAAATAAGAGTTGGCAATAAACCTAATTTCAATCAAGAAAAAACAACACATTTTCATCGTTGATTTTATAACTTTAGTCTTTTTTTTGGTTAGTTAAGTCAATAGTTTATCTTTTATCTACATCTTATTTTTTCAAAAAAACAGCTCTTCATTTCACCTATGTGTAGTTTTTTAACTTTCAACTTTATTTATTCCTAAATTTTTATTATTTGTTTGCACCTATGAATTTTGGACTTGGCTTTTTCTTCTTTTTCTGCATTTCATAAGTACAACTTTAGGAATATAATGATTCTTACCACCATACCCACCCTCCCACCCACATTCCCACCCAGCACTCCACTCCTCCCATTCCTAGTCCCATTTGCCATTTTTGATTAACTTTATTTATCTTTTAATAAAGATTTATTTATTTATTATTTGAAAGACAGAGTTACAAAGAGAGAGATGGAGAGGCAGAGGGAGAGAGAGGTCTTCCATCCACTGATTCACTCTCCAATTGGCCACAATGGCTAGAACTGCGCCAATCCAAAGCCAGGAGTCAGGAGATTCTTCCAGGTCTCCCATGTGGGTGCAGGGGCCTAAGGACTTGAGACATCTTCTACTGCTTTCCCAGGCCATAGCAGAGAGCTGGATCGGAAGTGGAGCAGCCGGAACTTGAACTGGCATCCATATGGGATGCTGGCACTGCAGACAATGATTTTACCTGCTATGCCAGCGCCATAGTGCCAGCCACTGGATTAACTTTATACATAGAAGACCAACTCTATACTAAGGAAAGAGTTCAAAAATTTGCATGAAAAAAAAAACTTCCTCAACAGTTGAGACAAGGGCTATTCAAAGTCATTGCATCTTGGAGTTAATTTCACTTCTTTTTTTTTTTTTTAGAAACTTAATTAACATTAAAGAAGCATCCAAGAATAATACATCTTTTGTGAGCACTTAGACATAATTATAACATAACTCTTTGAGACAGAGGACCTGCAGTGATTCCTGTTGTTAATTTAATGATTAACACTCACGTATGACATCAACGATCACCCTAGGCTTTTGATATAAGCTGTTGAGGCTGTGGAAGCCTTTTGAATCCACAGATCCATCAATATTTAGACAAGGCTATAAGCAAATTCAGAGAAAAGTACCTCCTTCTTTAATGACCACTTCTTTCCACTGGGGTCTCACAAAAATGCTTCATGTAGGAAATTTTCTGCCACAGTATCTTGACTTTCTATGCCTGAAATGCTCTCATGGGCTTTTCAACCAGACCAGAATTCCTTAAGAACTGATTATGAGGTCAGAGTGCTACTTAAAGTGGTTGTAATTCTATGAATCTGCTGTGTGGACTGCTTCCCATGTTGGAGGATTCACTCCTTTTTAATTCTATTATTTTTACCAGAATCGTAATCCTATCCATATGATCACTTTAACACTTTAGATATTTAAGGAGATTTGGGGTCCCATGGCAAGTTTTTAAACTGTACCCTGAAGTAAGTCCATAGGAATGTATGTAGAACTATACAACTTTACATTTATAAACTTCATACACTTTGTAATTACAACTTCAGGAACATGGTGATTCTTCCCACCATGCCACCCTCCCACCCATACTCCCACCCACTTCCTCCTCCCTCTCTTAATCTCACTCATTTTTTACTCAGATCTATTTTCAATTGACTTTATATGCATATGTTAAACTCTATGTTAAGTAAAGAGTTCAACAAATAGTATGAAAAAGAAAAAACTGTTCCTCAACAGTCAAGAAAAGGGCTGTTTGAGTCATTGCTTCTCAAAGTGTCAATTTCACATCTTCAGTTTGCCTTTTAGGTGCTCTATTAGTTATCACAGGTCAGGGAGAACATTTGATATTTGTCCCTTTGGGACTGGCTCATTTCGCTAAGTTCAATGTTATCCAGATTCATCCATTTTGTGGCAAATGCTTGGACTTCATTTTTTTTAACCACTGTATATTCTGTGTGTATATGTCCCAAAATTCCTTTATTCTGTTTTCAATTGACTGGATAAGGTGCAATGTAGGGGTCTTCTTTCATCCATCTTGTTGCAAACGACAGGCATTTGGGTTGATTTCATGGCTTGGCTATTATGTAATGAGCTGTAATATACATGGGGGTGCAGATGACTTTTTCATATGTTGATTTCATTTCCCTTGAGATAATTCTCAGGAGTGGGATGTCTGGGTCATATGGTAGGTTTGTATTCAGATTTCTGAGGTATCTCTATACTGTCTTCCATAGAGGCTTTACCAGTTTACATTTGCACCAACAGTGGATTAGGGTACCTTTTTCCCCACGCAATTGCCCGCATTTGTTGTTTGTTGATTTCTTTATGAAAGTCATATTAACGGGTGAGGTGAAACCTCATTGTGGTTTTTATTTGCATTTCCCTAATGGCTAGTGATCCTGAGCATTTTTTCATGCACCTATTAGCCATTTGCATTTCCTCTTTTGAAAAATGTCTGTTTAAGTCTTTGCCCATTTCTTCAGAGTTGCTCACTTTGTTGTTGTTGGGTTTCTTGACCTCTATATATTCTGGTTATTAATCCTTTATCAGTTGCATAGTTTGCAAATATTTTCTCCCATTCTGTCAGTTGCCTCTTCACTTTCCTTACTGTTTCTTTTGCGGTACAGAAGCTTCTCAATTTGATGTAAATCCATATATGAACTTTGGGTTTTATTGCTTGTGCCTCTGGGGTCTTTTCCAAGAACTCTTTGCCAGTGTCAGTGTTTTGCAGGGTTTCCCCAATGTTCTCTAATAATTTGATGGTACCAGGTCATAGTTTTAGATCTTTAATGAATTTTGAGTGGATTTTTGTGTAAGGTGTAAGGTAAGGGTCTTACTTCATACTTCTGCATGTGGAAATCCAGTTTACCCAGCACCATTTTTGAAGAGATTGTCCTTGCTCCAGGAGTTGATTTTAGCTTCTTGGTCAAATGTAAGATGGTTGTAGATGCTTGGATTGATTTCTGGCATTTCTATTCTGTTCCATTGGTCTATCCATCTGTTTTTGTACCAGTACCAGGTTGTTTTGATTATAACTGCCCTGAAGTATGTCTTGAAATCTGGTATTGTTATGCCTTTGGCTTTGTTTTAGTTATATACAAATGCTTTAGCTATTCGAGGTCTCCTGTGCCTCCATATGAATTTTGGCATCATTTTTCTATATCTGTCTTTACATTTTGATTGGGATCCCGTTAATCTGTAAATTGCTTTTGGAAGAATGGAAATTTTGATGATATTGTTTCTTCCAATCCATGAACATAGAAGATTTTTTGACTTTGTATATTCTTCTATTTCTTTTTTTCATGTTTTGTAATTCTCAGTGTAGAGATCTTTGACATCCTTTATTAAATTTAATACAAAGTATTCTATTTTTTTCTAGCTATTGTGAATGAGATTGATTTTAGGAGCTCTTTCTCATCCTTGGCAATGTCTGCTTTTTCAAAGGCTATTAATATCTTTTGTGTGTGTGTTAATTTTATATCCTGCTGCATTTCCAAACTCTTCAATGAATTCAAAGTCTCTTTGTGGAGTCTTTTGTATCCCCTGTGTATAGGGTCATGTCTTCTGCAAAGAGGGATAATTTGACTTCCTCCTTCCCAGTTTGAATCCCTTTGATTTCTTTTTCTTGTCTATTAGCTCTGGCTAGAACTTCCAGGACTATATTAAAAAGCAGTGGTGAGAGTGGGCACCCTTTTCTGGTTCCAGATCTCAGTGAGATTACTTCCAACTTTTCTCCATTTAGCAGGATGCTCATTGTGGATTTGTCACAAATTGCCTTGATTGTATTGAATAATGTTCCTTGTATTCACAATTTACTTAAAGTTTTCATCATGAAGGGGTCTTGTATTTTGTAAAATACTTTCTCGGTGTCTATTGAGATAATTATATGGTTTTTGTTCTTCAGTTTGTTAATGTGATATATCATATTGATTGACTAGCAAATTTTGAGCCATCCCTGCATACCAGGGATGAATCTACTTGGCCTGGGTGATGATCAATCTGATGTGTTGTTGGATTTGATTATCTAGAATTTTGTTGAGAATTTTTGCATCCATGCTCATCAGGGAAATTAGCCTGTAGTTCTTTCTCTGTTGCATCTTTTGCAGATTTAGGAATTAAGGTGATGCTGGCTTCATAGAAAAAATTTGGAAGGTTTCTCTCCCTTTCAATTGTTTTGAATAACTTGTGAAGAAGTTGAGTTAAATGTCTGGTAGAATTCAGCAGTGAAGTTGTCCAGTGCTGGGCTTTTCTTTGCTGGGAGGGTCTTTTTTACTGATTAAATTTCTGTCTTGGTTATGTGTCTGTTTAGGTTTTCTATGTCTTCATGGCTCAATTTAGGTAGGCTGTATGCATCCAAGGATCTATTTAGGTTTCCCAGCTTGTTGGCATACAGCTCTTTGTAGTAATTTCTGATGATTCTTCTTATTTTTGTGGTTTCTATTGTTACATTTCCTTTTTCATCTCTAATTTTATTTTTTGGACTTTCTCTCTCCTTTTTTGGTTAGTTGGGCCAATAGCGTGTCAATTTTGTTTGTTTTTGAAAAACCAACTCTTCATTTTGCTGATCTTTTAAATTTTGTTTTGGTTTCAGTGTTGTTTATTTGTTTTCTAATTTTAATTATTTCTTTTCTCCTAGTAGTTTTCAGTTTGGTTTTCTGTTGTTTTTCTAGATCCTTGGGATGCATTGATAGCTCATTTATTTATATGAATTTCTCGATGTAGGCACCAATTACTATAAACTTTCCTCATAACACTATTTTATTCTGTATCCCATAAGTTTCGATATGTTGTATTGTTGTCTTCATTTGTTCCAGAAAATTTTTTATTTCTCTTTTGATTTCTTCAATGGCTCACTGTTCACTCAGGAGCATGTTGTTCTCCCCACCAGACTCAGGAGTCTCCACTCAGGTGGTTGCTGAGCACAGACACAAGCTGGCACAACTGTAACATACGTCCAAAGTGGTGCCCACTCTCTATCAGCTTGTTACAGGATGCTATTGCAGGGTGATCAGGGAGAGAGAAATGTGCCCTCCATTTTTTTCTCCTCTAGTTTGGTAGGTACACTATCCCTCACAGAGCTCCAAGCCAGATTGTCTCCCTGCTCTTCTTGTAGCTTTATTGCCAGTGGCTTGGGCTGCAGTCTGGTCTCACCTCACTCTTCAAAGCTGGTGTGGAGGCTCTTGGCTGGTGGGGTCCTGAGTTGTGGCATCCAAACCTTCCACATAGGTCCACTGTGTCCCTCTAATTTGCATGGAGTTTCCTGTGTTGTTTTCTTCCTAACTCTTCCTGAGACTGTACTCTCTCCACTTTTTAAAAACCATCTTCTCCTAGGTTAGAGCAGTAAATTCCCTCCCTAATCTGCCATCTTAATCCAGTCGGTTTCTGTTCTGTTGCATTGGTATATATAT
Source organism: Lepus europaeus (assembly GCF_033115175.1). Lineage (NCBI taxonomy): Eukaryota > Metazoa > Chordata > Mammalia > Lagomorpha > Leporidae > Lepus > Lepus europaeus. The sequence continues at coordinate 61,051,754 of NC_084829.1, read as the reverse complement.
ATTCATTTTTGTGCCAGTAGCAGGATATTCTGATTTTTAGTGGTCTTATAGCATGTCTTGAGATATGGCATTGTGATGCCTCCAGCTTTGTTTTTGTTATATCAGACTGCTTTAGCTATTTTATATTTGATATTTATATATGAATTTCAGCATATTTTTTACAGACAACACATAGTGAATGCAGAAATGTTGTGAATATTTCCATGAAGATCCAGAACCAGACAAGAATGCCCTCTTTCTTTTTTTTAAAGCTTTTATTTAATGAACATAAATTTCCAAAGTACAGCTTATGGATTACAATGGCTTCCCCCCCCCATAACTTCCCTCCCACCAGCAACCCTCCCCTTTCCCACTCTCTCTCCCCTTCCATTCACATCAAGATTCATTTTCAATTCTCTTTATATACAGAAAATCAGTTGAGTATATATAAAGTAAAGGTTTCAACTGTTTGCCCTCACATAGCAACACAAAGTGAAAAATACTGTTGGAGTACTAGTTATAGCATTAAATCACAGTGTACAGCACATTAAGGACAGAGATACTACATGATATTCTTTTTAAAAATTGATTAATTTTCTATGTAATTTCCAATTTAACACCAAGTTTTTTTTTTCATTTTCAATTATCTTTATATACAGGAGATCGATTCAGTATATACTAAGTAAAGATTTCATCAGTTTACACCCACACAGAAAAACAAAGTGTAAAATACTGTTTCAGTACTAGTTATAGCATTACTTCACATTGGACAACCCATTAAGGGCAGATCCCAAATGGAACGTAAGTACACAATGACTCTTGATGTTGATTTAACAATTTAACACTCTTGTTTATGGCATCAGTAATCACCCTAGGCTCTAGTCATGAGTTGCCAAGGCTATGGAAGCCTTTAGGGTTCGCTGACTTCAAACTTATTCCGACAGGGTCATAGTCAAAGTGGAAGTTCTCTCCTCCCTTCAGAGAAAGGTACCTCCTTCTTTGATGGCCCCGTTCTTTCCACTGGGATCTCACTCACTGAGATCTTTCATTTAGGTCTTCTTTTTTTTTTTTTCCAGAGTGTCTTTGCTTTCCATGCCTAAAATACTCTCATAGGCTCTTCAGCCAGATCCAAATGCCTTAAGGGCTGATTCTGAGGCCAGAGTGCTATTTAGGACATCTGCCATTCTATGAGTCTGCTGTGTATCCCACTTCCCATGTTGGATCATTCTCTCCCTTTTTGATTTTATCAGTTAGTATTAGCAGACACTAGTCTTGTTTGTGTGATCCCTTTGACTCTTAGACCTACCAGTGTGATCAATTGTGAACTGAAGATGATCACTTGGACTAGTGAGATGGCATTGGTACATGCCACCTTGACAGGATTGTATTGGAATCCCCTGGCATGTTTCTAACTCCACCATTTGGGGCAAGTCCAATTGAGCATGTCCCAAACTGTACATCTCCTCCCTCTCTTTTTCCCATTCTTATATTTAACCGGGATCACTTTTCAGTTGAAATTTAAACACCTAAGAATAATTGTGTGTTAATTACAGAGTTCAACCACTAGTACTAGAACAAAAAAAAATACTAAAATGGATAAAGTATTACATTGTACATCAACAGTCAGGACAAGAGCTGATCAAGTCACTGTTTCTTATAGTGTCCATTTCACTTCCACAGGTTTTCCCTTTGGTGCTCAGTTAGAAAAATTTCATTGAAAATGCATACTATGAAAAGAATAAAGCATAATATTTTAACCAAAATAAGCCTATCTTTTATTATTTAAGGTTTAGTTATTTGAAGTCAGAGTTAGAGAAGAAGGGGAAGTAGGAGGCAGAGAGAGAGAGAAAGAGAAAAAGAGAATACCCTTTTATGGGTTCATTTCCCCAAATGGCTACAAAGGCTGAGGCTGGACCTGGTTAAATCCAGGAGCCAGAAAGTCCATCTGAGAGTTTCAGGTGGGTGCCAGGGACACAAGTACTTGGGCCATCTTCTGCTGCTTTCCTAGAACATTAGCAAGGAGCTGGATTGGAAGTGCACCAGAGCTTGAACCACCATTTGTATGGAATGCCAGTGTTAAAGGTGGCAGCTTACCCTTCTGTGCCACAATGCTGGCCTCAAACCTATCTTTTAATCTCATTTTCCACAAACTTTTTGAAGTACCCTCCTATAGCACCTTGCAGGTAGTACAGCAAGAAGCAAAACCAGATCTTCCAATTCCTGGGTAAAGATTCTCTCCAAAAACTAAATAGTAAAAAATAAATTTATAAACAGCTAGTAATTTAAATAAAGTAATAAAACTGTTAAGTAGCTCTTGATCTACAGGGTGTAGTCTATTCACTTACTATTCACTTTAAAATAATGTTGAAGTTATCTTTAAGTGGAATTTTATATTTTCTCCATATTAGAAATATCTTGCCTCATAACACATTCCCTGGGGATTCCACTGATATGTGGGTGGAAAGCTGTATCTCAGAGTCCAACATGCCAGCTTTTTTTTCTTTTTTTAAAGATTTTATTTATTTATTTGAGAGATAGAGCTACAAACAATGGGAGAGAGAAACAGAGAGAAAGGTCTTCCATCCACTGATTCACTCCCTAAATGGCCACAACAACTGGAGCTGAGCCAATCCAAAGCCAGGAGCCAGGAGCTTTTTCTCTGGGTCTTTTCCTCTGGGTCTCCCACGCGGGTGCAGGGGCCCAAGCACCTGGGCCATCTTCCACTGTTTCCCCAGGCCATAGCAGAGAGCTGGATTAGAAATAGAGCAGCTGGGGCTTGAACCAATGTCCATATAGGATGCCGGCGCCACAGGCAGAGGATTAACCCACTGCACCACAGCGTCCGCCCCCAACATGCCAACCTTAATTTGAGTAACTAATAGACTTGAGCAACAATGTATAATGGGAAAGATACAGCTGGCAACTTTCCTCACAAGATTTTAAAATTTTTTCTCAATAAAACTGAGATCATCTGTGGAATCCTCATATAATCACAAAATATTATTATATTAATTACTATATGTGAAACAATACTTTCAAATCAAAAATAGCTCTTGGGGCACTATGTCATTACATTAAAATTGTGAATCCCTAAGCTAAAAATGGGTGAATTTTATAGTATGTAAAATATACCTCAAATCTGCTTAAGAGTATCCAGGCTCCTATTCATAGCTCCAGTAGCAGCAGCAATTCAAAGAATTTTATTCCTTTTGACCCTTTTTTTAAATTCTATAATCTCAATAATGAGAATTTCCCCTTTAAAACAAATGTGTGCTTTGTAATACACGTTTTAGTAGCATTTAAGAAGATTTCTTTTGTTCTTGTCATAGTCCCAGGCTCTTAATTTTGTGTGGCTCTATGCTTTTATATTTCACCTGAAGCAAAGTATGTTAAATTGAACTTCTAGGTAATGTTATAGACAGCTTAAAGCTAAAGTTCAATCTTTTCTTGAAAAATAACTAACACGCATGATAGATAAAGTATTTTTTAAATTCTCAAGAGGCAAGTCTTAACCCAGAAGCATAAATTTCATGGTGTTTGGAATCAATTTAAAAGCAAATTCTGAAAGCTGGTCAAAGTGTCTTAACTCCACACAGCTTAATGGCAGAACTTTTTAAAAAAATAATTCAAAATGCTCCTTTTACTTCCGTTCATCACAGCTCGAGGTGGGAGCCATTGTTTGAATATACAAGGGAAAGTCTTACTTCAAGTACTGAGAGAGGGGCTTGGGAAGGTGGATTTGACACGTGTGCACAGCCCTGGAAAAGTGCAGAGAGCCTTGCTCTTCTGCAACTCTGGGACCACACTCGGATCCAGCTGTGTCCCAATGCAGCTTCTAAAATGAGAGCATCATGAGGCAGAGTTCATGTAAGGCCTTAATGCTCTTGGGATGAACTCTGACGCAACAGAGAAACAGTGAACTATTTCTGCTCTAGTCAATAGCCAAGGTTAACAAAAAGTTGCTTAGTTTTAACTTGGTCCTCTGTATACATGTGTTTTTAAACAAGTTTTGCTATATTTAGGTTATGCTTTCTTCTTAATATTTTTAATTCTCAGATAAAACTTGGATATCTTTATCATGTAGAATATATTTTGAAATATCTATACATTGTGGAATGGCTATTAAGTTGCGCATCAACTCACATACTTAATTTGTGTGTGCATGTGTGTGATGAGAACATTTAAAACTGGCTCTCAGCAACTTTCAAAATACAAGGCATTGTTATTAACCATAGTCATCATATAGTATAGAAACCTGAATGTGACTGAGGACAACATGTCTCCCTCAAAGGAAAGCATAGTACAGGAAAACCAAAAGTTACATAAACAAGTTAGATAATAAAAGGAGTATGTGGAAAATTAATACAACAGAAGTTTGGAGAATGTGGATATTGGGACCAGCATTGTAGCATAGTGAGTAAAGCCTCCGCCTGCAACACCAGCATCCTGTATGGGCACTGGTTTGAGCCCAGCTGATCCATTTCCAATCCAGTTCCCTGCTAATAACCTGGGAAAGTTCTGGAAGATGATCCAAGTGCTTGGACTCCTGCCACCCACTTGGGAGACCCAGATGAAGCTCCTGGCTCCTGGTTTCAGCCTGGCCCAGCCCTGACCATTGTGGCCATCTTGGGAGTGAACCAGCAGATGGAAGAGCTCACTTTCTTGCTCTCTCTCTCTCTCTCTCTCTGACTTTAAGATAAATAAATAAATCTTTTTTAAAAGAAAATGTGGAATGTATCAGGAATTGATATTAAATTAATAATTGAGACAATTAGAACAACAAATCTACCAGTGATCACAAAATCTGGTTTTCTAGTATTTTTGGCCCACAAATGAGAATCAGGTGAATTTACAAGACCTTTCCCCTGAAACGATGAACATTCTAGGTCACAAAATATTGCATAAAATTTTAAAGGTTTACAAACTCTCTAAAACTCAGTGACAGAATCTCAAAGTTCCCCCAGTTTCTAAATTAAGGATCTTTTGCCCAATTTGTTTTCTTCAGTGTATTTTGTCCAACAGTGCTTAACTCAGTCTTCACTAAGCTTCTGCTGGACTAGGTAATTGTTTACCAACTAGTGTCCTCTTCCCTAATCTCTCCTTATTCCAATCCAGGTTGAATCCTCTTCTTTGCCTCTTGTCTCTTATCTCTTTTCTGCTCTGAATGCACTATGGTTTTCCTTTTGTGAATGCAGCAAAATGTAAATTCTCTTATCTGTTGTACAAGGTATAGCACAACTGCATCAGACTCTCTTGCTATACTTTTCTGCCCACACAGTAGTCAAATTCCTTGTACTGCTTGGTTCAGCCCTTCAAGACGCACCCAACTATCCCAAGCAGTCTACTGTGATTCTTGTGAAGCTGTATCCAGCTCAGTATCTAATCACCTTCTATTAACATTTCCTCTTTCCCCCACGTTGTTTCTCCCTCACTCTCCCTCCTTAGGATATCCCTATATCCTTGAAATTGCCTTGAGACCTTGTTTTCTAAGGCTTCCAATTAAGACAGTTCATTTCTCTCACCTTTGGGGTTGGCAAAAGCTAAAAAGCTAAAAATCTGTTGGTGTGGATGCAGAAAAGCAGACACTATTGTTTATTAGAGTATTCTCCTATTTGTTTTCTCAGTATGGCTTTAATTTAAGTTCCCACTCACTATGGTTTAAGAACATCTTTTCTCTCCTATTTTGTTTTTGTTTTGTTTTTTGTTTTTTGTTTTGTTTGTTTGTTTGTTTATAACTCATGTCAGATACTTTCTACCAATTCTTTGGGATCTGCATAAACTGTAAAAGCACAAAAATCTTTTAAAAATCAATGTAGATTCTAAGACAGAAATATTTCTGTTCTCAAAGCTCTCTCTGGTTCCATGGTCTTGTTCCACTCATATCATTTCCACCATTTAATATAACAGATCCCTAAAAGTCACAGTAAACTGATTCGATTTCTTCTGAATGGAGAAATATGACACCATTATTATTTCAGTCATTTGAGCCTGAAAACCCAAAGGTATCTACTAGGTTGAGAAATAGGATAATGGCTAAAGTATGGACATTACCAGCCTTGACTTCTCGGTTTCTTTCTATAAAATACAGAGAATGTTAGTCCCTTCCTATTTAGGCTATATAGAGAGAATTAAAAGAATGAATTCATTTATAATACTTAGAAGACTGTTTGGCTTATATTAAGCTTCAGTAAATGCTCATCATTGCTATCATCTTTCCTCTTCTATACCAACACACTTACCAAAGCTTTGAAAATGTGTCACGTGAACTTCAACCCTTCTGCTCCCATAGCCATTTCTGGATTCAAGCCCTTTTTGCATCCATTTAGTTTCTCATGTCATCCCTGTATGTCTAACACATTAAAGTTGAACTGCCTTGTATTGTTCAAAGTCCCTGGGCACTAGTCTCCTTCTCTAGTATAATACTGCACTGTTCCTACTCTTCAGTTGCAAGCATTCAGGCAGACAAATCTCACTTCAAACACCTTCCCTAGATTCACTAAAATTGCCTAAGTGTTCTTCCCATAGGTTCCCATAGTACTTATTTTAGTATTTGTTCTATTATATTCAAAGTGTCTGCTTAATATTTCTCCTTTTTTAAGATGTATTTATTTATTTATTTGAAAGGCAGAATTACAGAGAGGCAGAGGCAGAGCGAGGGAGAGAGGGGGGTGTCTTCCATCCACTGGTTCACTCCTCAAGTGATCACAACAGGCAGACCTAAGCGGATCTGAAGCCAGGAACCAGGAGCTTCTTCAGGGTCTCCCATGTGGGTGCAGGGGCCCAAGGACTTGGGCCACCTTCTACTGCTTTCCCAGGCCACAGCAGAGAGCTGGATCAGAAGTGGAGCAGCCAGGTCAGGGATGTCAGCACTGCAGACAGTGGCTTTACTGGCTACGCCATGGTACCGGCTCCTGCTTAATATTTCTGATCCCTACAAAAACAGCAAGTTCATGAGGTCAAGAATGGAAACTTACATGTGGATGAATCTCAGTGCTAAGCACAGAGGCAGAAACTTAGCATGTAAAAATAATAAATGTTCTTTAGATTAATGATTATCCACCTCTCCTTGTTTTGTTTTTACTCTTCCCACTACATGTATACACTCACTCACATACTTTTCCAAACTTACTACTTTTCAGGAAAAGTAGTATAAATGTGGTTGAAGGAAAAAATAATAAACTAGCTACAAGGGTTAGAAGAATATACCCATGGTGGAGAATAGTGAATGAATATTTGAAATTCTCATTATTTACATTTCACAGGTGCCAAAGAAGCTAAAATACAACAACAACAAAATACTCGTTTCCTCAAAATTATTCTAATAAAAATATCTCATATAAGAAAGTATATATAATATTTGAAAAATAATTTTAAAATCTTTGAACATAACTAATTATTTCAAATCTGAAAGTTCTGAGAACTATATAAGGTTATTAAGATGTTATTTTTCAAATAAATTTATAGCATCTCTAGTATATTATGCTCAATGCGGATTGTTATTTTTATACTAAAATAACTGATTTGTCTTATCATATAATGTACCTTAAGTATAGGCAATAAAATTTATTTAAAAAAATAAATATTTTACATTGCAAAGTTTGTCTATAAGGGAGACTACATTCTCAACTTTTTCATCAGGATAAAAATGGACCACTAGATGGTGCAATCACCATAAAAATGTAACATCTCTAGAGATAAATTTAAAATTATTTAATGAAAATTATGAAAAAATTTACCATTGTTTTACATTGTATGTGAAACTGGTAACATATTTGGTTTACAATGTGCTTAGGTAAACATTTTATGCTCTTTGTGACCTTCAAACACCAATTAAAATCATTATATAACTTTGACTTAATAGCCTATTAAGTCTATATTTTGTTTATCTCCATTGTGGTGAATACAATTTTTTAAACAACTTTTTGTACAACTACTAATTTAGATACAATATACAAATGTTTACTTTCTCTTTCTTTTTTTTTTTTAGGAGTGGCTATTTTTCCCCAGAAACCTTTTTTTAAGGTATACAAACTTCATGCATTTCATAAATACAACTTAAGAAACAGTAATTCTTCCCACCATTCCCACCCTCCCACACGCACCCCTCATCTTCCTCCCTCTCCTTTTCTAATTCTTATTTTTTACTAACATCTATTTTCGATTAACTTTATAAACATAAGATTAACTATACTAAGGAAAGTGTTCAACAAAGAGTATAAAAAAAATAAAATAAAAAACACTGTTCCTCAACAGTCAAGACAAGGGCTGTTCAAAGTCATTGCATCTCAAAGTGTCAATTTCACTTCTATATATTACTTTTTAGGTGCTCTATTAGTTACCAAAGATTAGGAAAGCATATATTATTTGGCCTTTTGGGACTGGCTTATTTCACTAAATATGGTTTCCAATTTCATCCCTTTTGTTGTAAATGACAAGATTTCATTTTTTATTGCCTAGCATGTGATCTGTCCTAGGAAAAGTTCCTTACACTGGTGAGAAGAATGTGTATTCTTCAACTATATGGTGAAAAGTTCTGTAGATATCCATTAAGTCCATTTGGTCTATAGTGTTGATTAACTCTGTTGTCTCCTTGCTGATTTTCTGTCTGATTGATCTGTCCATTGCTGAAAGTGGAGTATTAAAGTCCCCCATTACTATTGTATTGAAGTCTATGTTTCCCTTTAGATGCTTAGCATTTCTTTTAAATAGCCAGATGATCTGAAATCCAGTGCATATATGTTTATTATACTTACATCTTTCTGTTGAGTTTATCCCTTGCTCATTACATAGTCCCCTTCTTTGTCTCTTTGAGCAGATTTTGTGTTAAAGCCTATTTTGTCTGATATTAGGATGACAACACCAGCTTTTTGTGGTTTCTGTTAGAATGAAATGTCTTTTTCCATCCTTTCACTTTCAATCTGTGTGCATCTTTGTTGCTGAGATGTATTTCTTGCAGGCAGCAAATAAGTGGGTGTTATTCTTTAACCCAATTCAGCCAGTCTGTATTTTCTAATTGGAGAGTTGAGGCCATTTACATTCAAGATGACTATTGATAAGTAACTATTTGGCCCTGCCATTTTTCCATAAATATTCTTTTTGTTTACTTTGGATTTCCTTTGTACTTTTACTGGGAGAGTTTTCTGACTTCACCTTCTTTTGTAGTGATGGCCGTGTTTCTATGTTTCTGTGTGTAGCACATCCTTAAACATCTTTTGTAAGGCTAGAGAGGTGGTGATGAATTCTTTCAATTTCTGTTTGTTATGGAAGGTTTTGATTTCACCTTCATTCATAAATGAGAGCTTTGATGGTACAGTATTCTGGGCTGACAGTATTTTCCTCTTAAAACTGTTGGGGTCTTAAGCCTGAAACTGGCCCCTGACCAGCAGAGAACAATACAAGCACTCCCCGACAAGGCAAATAGGAAAGGTAAGGTCGACGGGTCAAGAACACAGCAAGCACCTGTGAGTTCTGTCGAAGCAGGAACTACTTTATTGAGGAAGTGTACAGGCTTACAAGGCTTACAAAAGACATGCGCAGTAGGGGAGCCAATCAGCGAAAAGGTCATGCAGGTATGGGTGGACCATGCACAGGGGCATCTTAAGCAAAGTACAGGGATCATGCACTATTCACATGTCCGGAACTAAAGCGGACCTATCCCTGCCGGTGGTCCGATCTTACGTAGCTTAACTGCAGCAGCTGCAAACATGCCCCTCAAACATATGCCAGGCGCCTTGTCGGGAACTATTTTAGGCAATCCCCAATATTTCCCCCTTTTTGTTTTATATTAAAGAGAGAAAGAGGAACTGAGCAGAGAGTGTGCCTGTCTTAGGTTGTGCCCTCTGACTGGGATCAGCCCTTTAGGGAGTATGTCTGTCTTAGGTTGTCCCCCTCTGGGGATCTTACCCGTCTTTGACTACTACTCCAGCTGCTAGGGGCTGTCCCAGGGGATCTTATCCATCATTGGCTACCACCTCAGCAACTCAGGGTATGATGTATTACACCTCTACATCTTGGCAGTGGCCATGGTGGATGTATAGGGTTCCCAATCTGGCACTTAAAGGGCGCCATAACCCGGTTCTTGAAGAGTGGCATATTGTTGTCAGACCACCATTAACTGGACCGCAACGATGTGACCTTGGACAAATTTAATAAGCTTATTAAAAATGCAAGGACCAAAAGTGAGTACAAGGACAATGGAGACCAAGGGGCCCACAAGGGGGAGGAGATAAGGAAGTCATCCCCCAGGGCCCGATCACGGGTAACTAGAGCTTAGTTCATTATGACGTTTTTCAAGGTCTTCTTGGAGGGTCTTGATCTTGTCCTGGACGATGCCGGAGCAATTAGCATAAAAGCAGCACTCCTCCTTTAAGAATAAACAGATTCCTCCTTCCCAAGTGGTGAGCAGATCCAAACCTCAGCGATTCTGGAACAAGGTATTGGACAGCAAAGCCCACGATGCAGATCAGAAGAGTGACAATAAGATATCCAGTCACAATGAGGCAGAGTCCAATATGGTCTTTTCATCCCTGTAAGAGAAAAGAAAAGTTACTCCTCAGGAGGGGGTCCTCCTGGGTGACCTTCTTCGGCAGAGGGGAGATATTTAAGGTTTCTCACAGGCACCCGTATGGGATTTGAATTCCCCTGAGGGAAGACACATCCAAATCCTCTACCAGCACTTATCAGTGGGTCTGGTCCTCGCCAGCATCCTGTTAATGGGTCCTTCCATTTTACCCTAACCGAAAGGTAGCATACTTGGAGGAACAAATGTTTGTGAAAGGCTGACAAGGGCTGATGTTTTGGAAAATTTAAAATATTTAAGGTGAGCATGGCCATTTGTAGCTGGTCTTGTGGGGGTATGATTCCCCCTTTTTGTTTTATAAGTTGGTCTTTTAAAATCTTATTTTGTCTTTTGATGATTGCTTGTCCTTGTGGGTTGTGGGGAATTCCAGCAGAGTGTTGAATATGCCATTCGTTGAAGAATTCTTGTGTTGTCTTACTAATGAAACAGGGGCCATTATCAGTCTTGACTTTTACTGGTAGCCCCCAAATAGCAAAACACTGTAGAAAATGACTAACAGCATATTTGGCCTTTTCACTGGAGTGAGCAGAGGCCCAACAGGCATGGGAGTGCGTGTCAATGGACATAAAGATATATTTAAGCTTGCCAAATGGTGCATAGTGTGTAACATCAGTTTGCCATAGTATGTTGGGCTTTAGTCTTCTAGGATTTACTCCAGGTGTTTGGAGAGGTGAGACTTGTAACAGGAGAAGACATGAATTGCAGGTTTTTATAATCCGTTTAAGGTCTTTAATGGGAACGGAAGGAAATCTATGATGTAACCCTCTCCGATTTAGATGTGTAATGTCGTGAAGACCTTGAAGGAGCTGTAAATCAGGAATGGTTTGAATTGGGGCTGTCAATATGCCATGCATAGCCAATTAATCTGCCGTTTCATTGCCTTGTGACAAGAAATCTGGCAAATTTTGATGTCCTCTCAAATGTTGTACAAAGAGAGGTTGACTTCTTTGTCTCAATAAGGACCTTACCTGGATCACTAATGGGGTGATAGGATTGTTATCTAACCTAAAATGGGACAAAATTAGAGTGGGCAGGTGATTGACCACATAGAGACTATCTGAGAATAGATTTAGTGACTCTCTAATATGAGACATGGCCATGGCTACAGCATACAGTTCCTTAAATTGGGCAGATCCCTCAACAGACTCAAAATATAAATTAGGGCACTTGATGTAGGAGGGTAAACTACTACTGCAGAACCAGCTTGTCCCCCCATCCATAAACACATTGACAGCCTCCTTTAGGGGCCTGGTAGAGAAGAGGGCAGGAGGTATCCATGGCAGGTGGGAAAAGGAAGTTACCCACCTATTTGGACTGTAATGGCAGTTAATTTTTCCTAGAAAACCCTCTAGAGCTAAGGACACCCTAGTATTGTTTCTCTGTATCCATTCAAAGTCTGAAGAGCGGAGGGGATAACAAGCATCTCAAAATCTTTGCTATAATGTCTAACAGAGGTGTCCCTCCCCTTAATGATGAGGTTTGCCAATTGGTCAAGATGTGAATACACTCTAGGGGCTCTTCCAATGGAGGTGTGTATTCATTGGAGAGGATTTCCTTTTTGGGTGATTACAGCCATGAGCAGTTTGGCTCCTGAAAGGATCCAAAGGCTCATGGGACATTCAGGGTTATATCTAGCTAGTTGGACATTATCAAGGGCCGATTGGACCTCTTGTAGTATTTTGAGGTGTGTTACATTTAGACTGAGAGTCTCAGTAAGGTCCTTGTCTTTTAATAAATCAAAGAGAGGGAGGAGATCCTCAGAAGAAATATGGAGCCAGGGCCTCAGCCAGTTTAGCTCTCCCAGCAGTTTTTGTAGTTCCACTAACGAATATTTGGGCTGTATTGATCACTGAGATTTATGGGGGGAGACAGAGTCCATATTGAGATGCGTCCCCAAGATTTTGAATGGGGGGATGGTCTGGACCTTATTGCTGGAAATATGGAGACCAGCTTGAGCTAGGAGTTTTTATAACTGTCTGAAAGTGGACCCTAATTGTTCTGGGTTAGCAGATCCAATAATAATGTCATACATATGTATATAAAGTGTGATCCCTTCCTGTTGTAAGGGGTGCAAAACCCAGGAGACAAAATGTTGGCAAAAAGCAGGACTACTGGCCATTCCTTGGGGAAGAACTACCCATTCATATCTTTCATCCGGACCCTGAAAGTTTGTGGAGGGTACGGAGAAGGCAAATTTTTCACAATCATTAGGATTTAAGGGGATAGAAAAGAAGCAATCTTTGATGTCTACTACTATAAGTGTCAAATTGGAGGGTATAGAAGCGATCCAAGGCAGCCCTCGGAGGGGAGTTCCCACCTGGGTTATGCGGTCATTGATCTTTCTAAGGTCTTGTAGCACTCTCCATTTTCCAGAAGACTTTCAAATAACAAAAACAGGGCTATTCCATGGACTCATAGAGGGCCTAATATGTCCCAGGTGTAATTGTTCTGATATGATTTCTTTAAATATTGACAACTTGTTTCGAAGCAGTGGCCACTGTTCCACCCATATAGGTGGCCCTGGGAGCCATTGAATTGCAAGGACCAATGGAACAGTGGCCTCTAGGATTGGGGGTGAGGTCTAACCCAGGGGGCTGGAACACCAGTCCTAGAAGTACTGAAGAGTGGGTCACCCCTGTAGTTGCTTAGGGAGTCTGGTAACTTAAATTGCTGTTGATTTTCTTCCTCCTCTTGGAGATCCTCTTAGAATGCCTTATGATCTGTAGTAATATATACTTCAGCTTCTTCCAGTACATCTTGTCCCAACAGGTTAGCAGATAGACCAGTGGCCACAAGGGGGTGCACTTCCCCCTGGCTACCATCCACATCCTCCCATTTTAGGAAATCTTTAGTTTCTTCTGACCTGGTATTTCCCCCAACTCCCATCAGATGGGGCCCTGGGACTAGTTTCCACTGTGGAGGAACTTCTTTTCTCAAAACCATGCAGTCAGCCCGTGTCGACCAGACAGCAGAATTTCTTTCCTGCTATGAAAATATCCATCTTGGGCCTAACTCCTGGAATAATGAGGACAGTCCAATGGGCATGGGGGGGGGGGGTGCTTTGGGAGTAGACCTAGACCTATTTAGCTCCTGCAGCTGATGAGGTCAAGGTAGAGCCTGAGGAGATACTGCCTTTATGTGACGGCCTGGGGGGTGCCCTGTGTCTAGTTTCAAGGTTTCCCTTCAATATCAAACTTTTATTTACAGTCCTTTAGCCAATGGAAACCTTTGTGACAGCAGGGACATGAAGTCTTGGGTTTAGTGCCTCCTTTTCTTCCAGAGGGCAGAGGACGAGGCGGTGCTTGAGCAGCAGGGTGGCTACTGGGACATTCCCTCTTAAAGTGACCCGATTGACCACATCCAGAGCAAATTCCCCCTTTTTTCCCAGTGGCCAGAGTAAGGGCATTAGCAAAGGCCTCAGACAGTAAGGTTGTCTGGGTTTGTAAGGCAGCCGCCAAGGACTGAGATTGATGGGCTTGTGTCCCCACATCCTTGTGGCCACAATCCATCTACCCATTGACCTCTTTTTCATATCTGCACAAGCAAGTTTATGATCTGCGGTCATGCCCTCCCATACTAACATCTTTTCAACCTGCTCTATGAAGGTGGCCAGGTCTTCAGATGACCTTTGAGTGATCCCAGCTACAGGTGGTTCAGAGGGGCCTTCCTCCAGCTTTTTTCCAGACAGCCAGTCCTATGACCCTTACTTGCTCCTGGTAAGGAGCAGGAATGGCAGCCTGTTGCAGGCCAGTAGCATATTGGTCACTAGATCCAGAAAGCATCCCAAAAGTTACTGGTATAGGAGGATTAGCGGCCTGGTTTCTTTCCATCTGCGTATGACACTCGTCATTAAAAAAAGGTGCACCAGTTTATGTATAGAGGACCAGGGAGTACAGCTTTAGCCAAATTTTTCCAGTCTTGGGTAGTACATTGTTGATGAGCAAGACCCTGGAGAATAGTCTTGGCCCATGGAGAATTTGGCCCATCTTCAGAAACAGCCTTTTTTAATTCTTTTAGCTCATGGGCTTCCCAAGGATACCACAGCGCAGGCCAGTTGCCTCCTGGATTGACATTTTCCAGAAAAGCCATGCAGGGTGAGGGTGAGACTCCACCTGGTCCATAAAATGGCGGCTGTAAGCCATCTCAGTCAGAAGGACAAGATGGCAGCGGGCGATCCAAGGGAGGGGAATGCCTATAAGGGGGTGGCCACATGGGTGGCACAGGGCCGGACGTCCCCTCTGTAATTGGAGGCGCAGTGGGTTGAGGCAGCGCTGGGCCTTTAGGGGTTATCACCACACCTGAAGGCTCTATCTTAGTTTCAACTGCCTCTGGGGATTTATGAGCCTCCTGACATTCCTCATCAAAGGCCACCCAGCTCATCTGTTTCATATCAACCGGCTTAGGTGTGCAAGATTTTTTGTGCGGCTTTCCTTCAGTTGGGGATGGTGGATAGCAAGCCTTAAGGGCAGACAGGGTACGGTAGGTCCCCAATGGAGGAACAGCCCCAAGATTGATCTCCTGTTTTTGAACCAGCTGTTGCACCAGGTCCCATGTGGACCAGTCAAAAAGATTGGCAGCAGCGAGCCATGGTGCCACTTCAGTAAGGGCTTCCCAAACCTCAGCGGCTTGAGAATCAGAAATTTCTAAGTCTTGAGTCATTAGTATGTATCTCAGTGCCTTAGGCACTGGGTCATCAAACTTAGCATGAGATTGCCCCATCCTTTCAGGGATACCTTACCTCCAGCCTCGCTTAGCTGAGTCTGCCGGTACTTTCACTTCAGCCAGAGTCAGTCCTTCTCTCGGACCAGAGTCAGTCGTTCGTGTCCGTCGAGCCCCACGTTGGATGCCACTTTTTGGGGTCTTAAGCCTGAAACTGGCCCCTGACCAGCAGAGAACAATACAAGCACTCCCCGACAAGGCAAATAGGAAAGGTAAGGTCGACGGGTCAAGAACACAGCAAGCACCTGTGAGTTCTGTCGAAGCAGGAACTACTTTATTGAGGAAGTGTACAGGCTTACAAGGCTTACAAAAAGACATGCGCAGCAGGGGAGCCAATCAGCAAAAAGGTCATGCAGGTACGGGTGGACCACGCACAGGGGCATCTTAAGCAAAGTACAGGGATCATGCACTGTTCACGTGTCCAGAACTAAAGCGGACCTATCCCTGCCAGTGGTCCGATCTTACGTAGCTTAACTGCAGCAGCTGCAAACACGCCCTTCGAACATCTGCCAGGTGCCATATTGTCAGGAACTATTTTAGGCAATGCCCAATAAAAACTTGGAGGATATCTTGCCATTCTTTCTCTCCTAGCCTGTAGGATTTCTGATGGGAAGTCAGCTGTGAGTCTAATTGGAGGTCCTCTGCAAGTAATCTGGCATTTCTCTCATGTACATTTTAGAATGTTTCTTCATGTTTTACTGTGGAGAGTTTGACTACAGTGTATCATGGTGAAGATCTTTTCTGGATATTTCTATTAGGAGTTCTATGTGCTTCCTGTACTTGGACATCCTTTACTTTCTCCAAATTAGGAAAGTTCTCTATAATTATTTCACTAAAAGGCCTTCTAATTCATTCCCTCTTTCCACGCCCCCAGGAACTCCTAAAATCCGTATATTGGGTCATTTGACAGTATCCCATAAATCTCCAACACTGTTTTTTTTTAGTTTTCTAATTTCTTTTTTTTTTTTTTGTCTGACTGTAAAATTTTCAGAGATTTGTCTTCTAACTTGGATATTCTTTCTTCTGCCTCACTGAGTCTGTTGTTAATGTTCTATTATTCTCTTGAATTCTTCATTTCCAATATTTCCTTTTGATTTCTCTTTAAAAATCTCAATTTTATGGGAAAAATTTTCTTTTTTTTTTTTTTTTACTTATTTGACAGGTAGAGTTATAGACAGTGAGAGAGACAGAGACAGAGAGAAAGGTCTTCCTTCCATTGGTTCACTCCCAAAATGGCTGCCACAACCAGTGCTGTGCCAATCTGAAGCCAGGAGCCAGGTCCTTCCTCCCAGTCTCCCATGTGGGTGCAAGGGCCCAAGTACTTGAGCCATCCTCCACTGCCCTCCCGGGCAACAGCAGAGAGCTGGACTAGAAGAGGAGTAACTGGGACCAAAACCCAGCGCCCATATTGGATGCCAGCACCACAGGCAGAGGATTAACCAAGTGAGCCACAGCGCAGACCCCTCTTATTAGTTCGAAAAATTTTCTTTCATGTCATGTATGGGTTTCTTTTTTTTTTTTTTTTAAGATTTATTTATTGGGCCCTAACTCCTCCCTGAGATTGCACTCTCTCTACTTTTTTTTCTTTTTTTAACTATCTTCCCCTGGACTAGAGTAGTAAGCTCTGTCCCTATTCTGCCATCTTGGAATCCTCCAAATTTTCTTCCATCATGACCCATCTAAACATCTTATTCAATGCATTAGTAATATATACAAGACTTTATATGTTTACTTTTATATATACACTACCTGTAAGTTCCTAATAAATGAAAATTCTCTTTTTAAATTCCTCCTTGAACCAAATATAACGATGTGTTGCTGAACATGTATTTGTCACATTTATCATGTTCTCATCTACTCAGTTATTCACCACACTGGTTTCTAGATTCCAGCACTGCCTCTCTGAGCCATTCCCTCAGCTCCTCAGCACATGCATTCTAGCAGTCTTTTATCCTAGCACACCTCTTCTTAGCAGGAATAAAAGCTCACTCCTCACACATGTTCCATCCAGCCTACATGATATAACATTGTACTATGTACACTATAGACATTAATATATATTTATGAAAAAATAAATTTTGGTGAGTCATAAATTAGACTACAAAATAAGAAAAATCTGAAATGAGTGGTTCTTGATATTGCATAGACACACTTAATCATTTTTATCCTAATTAATAATTATTAGGTCAATGAAAAAAAGCCCATAAAAATGTTGTATTTTTTAAAGCATATATAAGTCTATTATTTTAGGAGCACTTTGTACACTTAAAATGAGACTGTAAATTGGTACAGTTATGAAAGGTGGGACGATATATGTATCCATGTGAAAACAATGCAGAGCTCAAATGAAGTGAAAGCAACAGTCTCCAAGATAATAGAAAGTAAGTATTAGAGTTGGCCTTTGTCCTAGGTCCTACTGAAACCTGGTGACTGAATAAACTTATTGAGATCTATGCAGGTTGTAGTGGACCTAATTTAAGGCTAAGAACTGCCTGAGATGGGGAATCTAATAGGGCACAACTCTCAGCCCAAGCCACCAGCAAAAAAAGCTGTGGGAACAGCCTGGTGTGATTCTGGCTTAGAGCCCAGTCGGGGACAGTGTACCTGCCAACCTGGAGGTAAAATAAGGGGTATGTTTCTGTCTCCCTGACCACCTGGCACTAGCATCCTGCAACTAGCCAAGAGAGGAGCTGTTTGGAACCCCCAAACTTGGAGCTAGTTGAAAGTATATGAGAGAGCAAAAGATTGAAAATAGCCAATATACCCTTCAACAGAAAAACAAAGTAGGAAAACTTGTCATCCTAGATATCAAGACTTATTACCACACTGTAGAAATGAAGAATTTGGTGTTGGCACAAATACCAATTAATGAATGGAACAAAGTAGAGTGATGCTGGACCCTGCTGAATGGACATGACTCATCGGGGCCAAATATGAACAATTCAATAGAGAGTGTTAGGACTGTTGATTTGTCATGTGGAAAAATGTAATTGGATGTTTACCCTGTATCAAACACACACACACAAAAAAATCCCAGATATACTAAGACTTAAAGGTAAAAGGTTAAAGTTATTGTTTTAGGAGATAACATAATATTTTTTACCTTGGAATTGGAATTTTTTCCATAAATAAGCCACCAAAAACTGCAAGCCATAAAAGAAAACATTAACATTTCAACTATACAAAAATTATCCATTTCTGTTCATCAAGTTAGATGGCAATGGTAATAAATGAACAGTGGACAATTGCTATATACATACATATATGCATGAATCCCAAAAATGCTATCTGGAATAAAAAGATTATATACTCATACAATATCATATTATATGCATATGAGTATTAAAAACAGGCAAAACTAAAACTATCTAGAAAATCAAAGAAATGATTATTTCAAGACAGTGGTCAGCTCTCTGGATGAGAGAGCAGGAGGTTACCAGAGCAGGCACAGGTGGCCTTCAAGGTCCTGGTAATAGTGTTTCTTTGTGTGGTGTGTTGAAAGACATTTGTTTATAAACAATCTTAGAACTGTAGAAATATGTATTACACATAGTGTGTTTCCCAATAAGTGGCTTTTAAAATAAAAGGATATGAAACACTATGTGAAGCATTTCTGTGTTAGAACTTCCTTGTCATCGTCCTCACCTTTCCTTTATATGGCATATAATGTGTGACATACAGCTTGATCCACCTGGAGGTGACTATATGAGCTGTCTTTAATCCCTAGAGTCTGAGAATTATTGCAGCCTGATGAAAACACAAAACTAAAGATATTTCCGTTTACTCCCTTCCTAATCTTGACTTGCTTGTATTAGAAATTACATGTTGGTTATACTTTTCAACAACCTCAGCTATGCTGTTAATATCATCTATGTCTGCAGTTTTCCAATAAGCAAAGAGCATTGTAATGAATTAATAGAAGACAAATGTGACCCAGGGATCAAGTGTATTCACAAAGTAAATTTGTTTCCTACTCTCTCTTTTTTGAACCTGCTAGAGAGACTCAACCTTTTACTGGTTCTGGGTTAAAATGTGGGGAAGCCAGCTGAATTTTCTTCTTCTACCTGGTGAATAGGCACTTTAGTTGTCAAATACAGTCAATTCATTAATTAAAAGAGTATACCTCAATGAACCATCGACACTCCACTCTTCCAAGATTGCTGAGTCCCAGCCAT
This sequence comes from Lepus europaeus, assembly GCF_033115175.1. Classification (NCBI taxonomy): domain Eukaryota; kingdom Metazoa; phylum Chordata; class Mammalia; order Lagomorpha; family Leporidae; genus Lepus; species Lepus europaeus. Next base: position 61,032,302 of record NC_084829.1, on the reverse strand, counting down.
TGTCTTGCAAGGGTTGGGAAACTTTTTTTGCCAAGAGCCATTGGATATCTATTACATCATTCACAGGTCATACAAAGTTATCAACTTAAAAATTAGCCTGTATAGACTTATTGCATTTCAAGCCCCACCTGTGGTTGCCTTGGTAGGACCAGACCAAGTGACTTTGCAGGCCAGACGTTCTCTACCCCCACCGCAGCGTAAATGGCAAGTCTGGGAAGGAAGTGCAGTCTGCTGCTGTCCTTCTCCAATGTGTTCTGACCCAACACCCTACTCCTCATCGTTGAATGTGCTTCCTTGACTGGCAGCATTTTCAGATGGTTTAGTGCTTTTTGGGGCTTGGTGAGAATGCAAAGCTTATCTTTTCTCTTATGAGCCTTTTAGTGCAGGATTGCCAGATTCAGAGAGGCAAGAAAGGAAGGGAAAAAAGAAGGAAGGAAGAGGGGGGAAGGTAGGAGGGAAAGAAGAGGGAGGGAGGGAAGAAGGAGGGGAGAGGGAGAGAGAAAAGGAAGGAGGGGAGAGAGGAAGAGAGACAAGAGGGAAAATACAGTCTCCAGATAAATTTGAACTTGTGATCAACAATATTTAGTATACTAAATGTTAATTCTAATACTGTATGGGACATACTTATACTACATTGTTTATTTGACATTTAAATCTAAGCTCCCTGAGTTTTATCTGGCAACCCTATCTTTTGGGGGTACACCAAAGACTCCCCTGCTGGGCCCCTCCCAACACCACTCTCTCAAACCAGACAAGATCTGTCTTCTGGTTAAACTCACCCCATTACCCCTTAGCCCAGACATAAACTGGCTCTCTCGTCCTTAAATGTGAGGTCTCTTCAGCCTAATTAATAAGTCTCCTCTTAAACATCATCCATTTTACATCCTCAGGCTGATGTTCTGTTAACTATGACTATCATATCCCTTGCCTGAAATTCACCCACATTTGACTCTCTGCTGGTGGGTTTGGCATTCTTGCTTCAGCTCCAGAAACTAGGCCTGTGTGTTCACCAATGTCAGGGAAAACGTATTTTACATGGTTCTGCAGAATCCATTTTCTCTAGGCTTGACTTTGGAGGGCAGAAACTCCATGTAAATTCTTCTCCCTTGGCCATTTGTGACAACAGGGAGAGAGACTATAATACAGCTTTGTCCAAAGAAGTAGTTCTCTTCAAATTCTCTCAATTTTCACGTTGAAACACTCTAAATCCTTGATGTGCAGCCTGGTAATCACATAATCAATTATTTACTGTCTTCTTTGACAATTTAGATCTTAGTAGTTGGAATCACAACTTACTTTGATATCTTCGGACCTCAGTTAAAACTGCCAAATTAACACCAGGGTGATACATACTTGTATATCTATCTCTGCTCAGGCACTCAAATCCTGCTTCTTTCTCTCCATCTATAGCTGCAAGTGTCCCACTGGGTGGAAAGGAACTTTCTGCACACAGGCAGTTTCCACCTGTGATCCTGAACATGACCCTCCACACCACTGTAGCAAAGGAGCAACGTGTGTTTCCTTGCCTCATGGATACACCTGTTACTGTCCTCTAGGAACCACTGGAATATACTGTGAACAAGGTAAGGCAAAACTTAATTCATTTTTATATCCATGAATTTAGAGTTTCTTCTGTAGAAAGTAAAGCAGAAATATATTTAAGAGTCCACTCTCCTCTCTCCTTAGAGTATTTAGTTTTTTAAGAAAGCTTTTATTTAATGAAAAACAAATTTCCTAGGTGCAGCTTTAGGAATATAGTGGTTCTTCCCCCCATAACCGCCCTACCACTCCCACTCCCATTCTACCTCCTATTCGCTCTCCCTTCCATTCTTCATTAAGATTCATTTTTAATTAACTTTATATACAGAAGACCAACTCTATACTAAGTAAAGATTTCAACAACTTGTATACACACACACACACACAGTATAAAGTACTATTGGAAAACAAGTTTTACAGTTAATTCTCATAGTACAACTCATTAAAGATAGAGGTCCTACATGGGGAGTAAGTGCCCAGTGCCTCCTGTTGTTGATTTAACAATTAACACTCTTATATATGATGTCAGTCATCACCCAAGGCTCTTGACATGAGCTGCTAAGGCTATGGAAGCCTTTTGAGTCCACAAACTCCATCAGTATTTAGACAGGGCCATAAGCAAAGTGGAAGTTCTCTCCTCCCTTCAGAGAAAAGTGCATCCTTCTTTGATGGCCACTTCTTTGCACTGGGGTCTCACAAAGATCCTTCATATAGAACATTTTTTGCCACGGTGTCTTGGCTTTCCATGCCTGAAATGCTCTCATAGGTTTTCAGCCAGTTCCTAATGCCTTAACAGCTGATTCTGAGGTCAGAGTGCTGTTTAGGGCATTTGATATTCTAAGAGTCTTCTGTGTGGACTGCTTCCCTGTTAGAACATTCTCTCATTTTTAATTCTATCTATTGTTATTACCAGACACTTGGTCTTATTTATATGATCCCTTTGATACTTAGTCCTATATATATGATCAATTTCTCACTTAATATGGTCACTTCAACATGTAAGATGGCATTAGTACCACTCAGCTTAACGGGATTTGGAGTCCCATTCCAAGTTTTTAGCTCTACCTTTAGGGATAGGTCCATGGGAACATGTGTATAACTGAAAAACTCCTCCATCTCTTATTTTTTTACTGGGATCAATTTTCAATTGACTTTATACACCTATGATTAATTCTATATTAAGTAAAGAGTCCAATCAATGGTATTAAGTAGAAAAAAAACAAATAAAATAACAAACTGTTCCTGGATAGTCAAGACAAGGGCTGTTCAAGTAATTGCTTCTCATGGTATCAATTTCACTTCTACAGGTTTCCTTTTAGGTGCTCAATTAGTTGTCACAAATCAGAGAGAACATATGGTATTTGTCCTTTTGGGACTGGCTTATTTCACTCAGCATGTTATTTTCCAAATTCCTCCATTTTGTTACAAACTGCCAGATTTATTTTTCTTTTTTTATTGCTGTGTGGTATTCCGTAGAGTACATATCCCATAATTTCTTTATCCAGTCTTCCATTGATGGGCATCTAGGTTGATTCCATGTCTTAGCTATTGTGAATTGAGCTGCAATAAACATGTAGGTGCAGATAACACTTTTATTTGCTGATGTCATTTCCCTTGGGTAAATTCCCAGGAGTAGAATGGCTGGGTCATATGAGAGGTCTATATTCAGATTTCTGAGGTATCTCCAAACTGTCTTCCACAGTGGTTTTACCAGTTTGCATTCCCACCAACAGTGGATTAAGGTACCTTTTTCTCCATATCCTTGCCAGCATTTGTTTGTTGATTTCTGATTTTGTTGATTTTTACCTGGGGTGAGATGAAACTTCATTGTGGTTTTGAATTGTAATTCCCTGACAGCTAGTGATCCTGAACATTGTTTCATGTGTCTGTTGGCCATTTGGATTCCCTCTTTTGAAAAATGTCTGTTTAGGTCCTTGGCCCATCTCTTAACTGGGTTATTGGTTTTGTTGTTGTGGAGTATCTTGATCTCTGTAGATTCTGGTTATTAATCCTTTATCAGCTGCATAGTTTGCAAATAATTTCTCCCATTCTGCTGGTTGCCTCTTCACTTTCCTTACTGTTTATTTTGCAGTACAGAAGCTTCTCAATTTGATGTAATCCCATTTGTTACTTTTGGCTTTGACTGCCTGCACCTCTGGGGTCTTTTCCAAGATCTCTTTGCCTGTGCCAATGTCATGCAGGTTTTCCCCAATGTTTTCTAATAATTTGGTGGTGTCAGGTCATATATTTAGATCTTTAATCTATGTAGAGTGGATTTTTGTGTAAAGTGTAAGGTAAGGGTCTTGCTTCATACTTCTGCGTGTGGAAATCCAGTTTCCCCAGCACCACTTGTTGAATAGACTGTTCTTGCTCCAGGGATTGGTTTTAGCTCCTTGGTCAAATATAAGTTGGTTGTAGATGCTTGAATTGATTTCTGGTGTTTCTTTTTTTTTAATAAATGTGAATTTACAAAGTGCAACTTTTGTATTATTGTGGCTTCCCCCCCCAACCTCCCTCCCTCCTGCTGCCCTCTCCTCCCCTACTCCCTCTCCCATTCCACCCTTCATTGAGTTTCATTTTCAATTATCTTTATATACAGAAGATCAACTTAGTATATACTAAGCAAAGATTTCAGCAGACTGCACTCACACAACCACAGAAGGTATAGGGTATTGTTCGACTAGTATTGTTATCTTTAACTCTCATAGTAAAACACATTAAGGACAGAGATCCCACATGGGGAGCATGTGCCCAGTGACTCCTGTTGTTGATTTAACAATTGGCACTCTTATTTATGACATCAGCAATCACCCGAAGCTCTTGCCATGAGCTGACTAGGCTATGGAAGCCCCTTGAGTTCACCAACTCTGAACTTGTTTAGTCAAGGCCATATCACAGTGGAGGTTCCTTCCTCCCTTCAGAGAAAGGCGCCTCCCTCCTTGATGGCCCATTCCTTCCGCTGAGGTCTTGTCCACCAGGATCTTTCATTTAGATTGCTTTTTGCCATCATGTCTTGGCTTTCCACGCCTGTGAGACTCTCATGGGCCTTTTATCAAGATCCGAATGCCCCAAGGGTTGATTCTGAGGCAGGAGTGCTGTTTTGGGCATTTGCCATTCTATGAGTCTGCTGTGTGTCCTGCTTCCCCCGCAGGATCATTCTCTCCCTTTTAATTCTATCCTTCATTATTTTCTTACACTGGTCTTATTTGTGAAATCTCTTTGACACTTACCCTATCTTTTTGATCGGTTATGTACTTATACTTATCACTTTACCAAGTGCGCTGGCATTGGTACCTGCCTCCTTGGTAAGACTGAATTGAAATCCCCTGACACATTTCTAGCTCTACCGCTGGAGGTAAGTCCAAGTGAGCATGTGCCAACCTATATATCTCCTCCCTCTCTTATTCCCATTCTTATATTTAACAGAGATCACTTTTCTGTTAATTTTAAATGCCTAAGAATGATTGTGTATTGATTACAGAGTTCAACAAGTGGTATTAAGTAGAACAAACAGAGCAACAACAACAACAAAAAATACTAAAAGGAATAAAATAGTAAGTTGTTCCTCAACAGTCTAGACAAGGGCTGATCATGTCATTGTCTCTCATAGTGTCCATTTCACTTCAATGGGTTTCCTTTTAGATGCTCATTTAGTTGTCATCGATCAGGGAGAACATATGATATTTGTCTCTTTGGGACTGGCTTATTTCACTCAGCATGTTATTTTCCAAATTCCTCCATTTTGTTGCAAATGACTGGATTTCATTGTTTTTTACTGCTGTATAGTGTTTCATAGAGTACATATCCCATAATTCCTTTATCCAGTCATCTGTTGATGGACATTTAGGTTGATGCCATGTCTTAGCTATTGTGAATTGAGCTGCAACAAATATTGAGGTGCAAATGGCTCCTTTTTTCCCCCTTTAATTCCATTTGGGTAAATTCCAAGGAGTGGGATGGCTGGGTCCTGTGGTAGGGCTATATTCAGGTTTCTGAGGACTCTCCAAACTGTCTTCCATAGTGGCTTTACCGATTTCTGGTGTTTCTTTTCTGTTCCATTGGTCTATCCACCTATTTTTGTACCAGTACCAGGCTGTTTTGATTATAACTGTTTTGTACTATGTCTTGAAATCTGGTATTGCGATACCTGTGGCTTTGTTTTTGTTGTTTAAGATTGCTTTAGCTATTCGAGCTCTCCTGTGCCTCCATATGAATTTCAGCATCATTTTTTCTAGATCTCAGAAGAATATCTTTGGTATTTTGATTGGTATCGCATTGAATCTGTAAATTGCTTTCAGGAGAATGAAAGTTTGATGATATTGATTCTGCCAATCCATGAACATGAAAGAGTTTTCCATTTTTTGTATCTTCTTCTATTTCTTTATATTTCATACGTGATAATAATCAATAGAACAAAAATGGAACTTTTAGTATTGATTCACCATATTAACTCTGTAAACTCCCTGCTTAGACATTCTAGGGGCTTTGTGATAAATGCAGACACATTGTGCTTAGATTCATAACTCAGTTCCAGAACAAGACTCCATCATTGAGCTTCTCCCTCCCATCCAACTCAAAACTCTTGGGAATATCCCAAAGAACACACATCAGCTCCAGTAGTAAAGAGAAATTTGAGGGGAAAAGAGGGAACATTAAGGAATAAATTATGATGGTACCCCTGGCCTCATCACCCTGCCAGGTATTCCCCACCCAGGTTGTAGCCAATGCTAAGAGAACTTCTAGATCTCAGCTATCTTCCCTTTAATCCCCAGCTGGCACTCCCAAAGCAGTAGTGAAGAATCCAAGAAATTCCTAGTTAAGGGAAACTAGAGAGTAAGTCACTCCTGGCTTCCTGAGACTGGATGTGATGTGGCTGATTTATGGAGTTAACTTGACTGAATCAGGGAATACTTAGAAATATGGAAAGGTATTGTCTTGGGTGTCTGTGAGGATGTTTCCAAATGAGATTAGCATGTGAGTCTGAGTGGACTAGACGAGAAATCACAGCCCTGATGTGGAAGAGCCTCATCAACTGGCTGGGTCTCTGGAAAGACTAAACACAGGTGACCTGGTCTCTTTCTCTGAGAAGTGGCACATGCTCAACTCCGGCACTGGATGTCAGCTGCTGGTCTTTGGATGCCGGGACTTAAACCAGCAGCCCCCTTACTAGCACTCAGGTCTTTGGTTTCAAACTGAGAATTAAACCCTCAGTTTCCCTGGATCTGAGGTCCTCCGCCAAGACAAAGATTTAGTTCCTTCTTCTCCCTTTTAGGGATAGAGACTGAGATAGAAAGAGTATAGGAACTAACCCCAACTGTGTTATACACACCTTCCCTCCATTTCAGGAATTTATTGTAATATCATATTAATAAGCATGGTAAGAATGAATCTAATCCCTCTTGGATCACTTTATAAAGTATATTAATGCAAACATTTTAATTCCTATATTCTTAGAGATTCTAATGTGTTTAATACTCTTACACAAGTCAAAATTGTTAACATATGGGAGACATTTGAGAGTCAGAATACTAGTGATCTAGTGAAAGACATTTTCAATAATGTCTTAAAATGTAACTACGAAATAATGAGATAGGTGTGCAGTTTATAGAAATCAGTCTCGGCCGGCGCCGTGGCTTAACAGGCTAATCCTCCACCTTGCGGCGCCGGCACACTGGGTTCTAGTCCTGGTTGGGGCGCCGGATTCTATCCCGGTTGCCCCTCTTCCAGGCCAGCTCTCTGCTGTGGCCCAGGAGTGCAGTGGAGGATGGCCCAAGTGCTTGGGCCCTGCACCCACATGGGAGACCAGGAGAAGCACCTGGCTCCTGCCTTCGGATCAGCACGATGCGCCGGCCACAGCAGCCATTGGAGGGTGAACTAACGGCAAAAAGGAAGACCTTTCTCTCTGTCTCTCTGTCTCTCTCTCTCACTAGCCACTCTGCCTGTCAAAAAAAAAAAAAGAAAGAAAAAAGAAAAAGAAAAAAGAAATCAGTCTCTTTCACAATGACATTAGGGACTGATCTTGATCTTCAAGAAATGATTTTTTTAAAAAAATATTTATATTTGTTTGAAAGAGAGAGAGGGGTCTTTAGTCCACTGGCTCACCCCTCAAATGGCTGCAATGGCTAAAACTGAGACAGGCCAAAGCCAGGAGCCAGGAGCCTCATGTAGGTCTCCCACCTGAGTGCAGAGGCCCAAGCAGCTGGGCCATCTTATCCTGCTTTCCCAAGCACATAAGCAGGGAGCTAAATGGGAAGTGTTGCAGCTAGAACTGGAACTGGTGCTCACGTGGGATGCCAGCACTACAGACAGCAGCTTAACTCACTACACCACAGTGCTGGCCCCAAAATGGTTGTTCTTAATTTCCAGAATATGCCACATTTTTTCCTGGAGTAGGGATCTTGCCCATATTCTTTCTTTTCCTAAAATGCTCTCATATATTCCCCCCCACAATCAGCTTACAGCTAGTCATCCTTCAGAGCTCTACCAGAACTTGATACTTTAGGAAAGCTTTTTGTGATTCTCTCATGGAACTGAGGACAGTGATCATAGCTGTTTTTGTTCACTTTTGTAGCCTAGACAGCTCATAGCAAGAGTCTCGGGTGGTTGCGGACGTCATAAATAAGAGTGCCAATTGTTAAATCAACAATGGGAATCACTGGGTACATGCTCCCCACATAGGATCTCTGTCCTTAATATGGTTTACTATGAAACTTAAAAACACTACTAGTGGAACAATACCCTATACCTTGTGCGGTTGTGTGAGTGCAGCCTGCTGAAATCCTTGCTTAGTATATACTAAGTTGATCTTTAGTATATGAAGGCAATTGAAAATGAAACTTGATAAAGGGCGGGATGGGAGAGGGAGAGGGGAGGGCCACGGGAGGGAGGGAGGTTGGTGGGGGGGGAAGCCACAACAATACAAAAGTTGCAGTTTGTAAATTCACATTTATGAAATAATAAAAGATGAAAAAGAAAATCATTATCATCAATCAAACATTGTAGATCAAAATTATCTGTTAAACATTTCTGATAAAATCAGAATGTGATAGATGTCAGAAATTAGCTCCTATGGGGCCGGGAATGTGGAGTAAAATGTTAAGCCTTTGCCTGCAATGCCAGCATCCCATATGGGCACCAGTTCAAGTCTCAGAAGAAGCTCCAGGATCCTGGCTTCGGTGTAGCCTAATCCTAGCCATTGTGACCATTTGGGAAGAGAACTAGAGGATAGAAGATCTCTCTCTCTCTCTCTCTCTCCCCTTCTCTCTGAAGAAAAAGAAAATAGCTCCTAGTGAAAAGCTAAACACTCTAAACTTTACTAAGATGAGCGCTCTTTTAGTTTCAAAGAAATAGCTACTAGAACTAAAGAAATAATAGGACAAGTAGCCAAAGAATTACTGAATGTAACAATAAGGCAAGCCAGATTTTTGAAATTTAATGGCAGGGGCTGGCACTGTGGTGTAGCAGGTAAAGCTGCCATCTGCAGTGCCAGCCTCCCATATGGGCACCAGTTCGAAACCTGGCTACTCCACATCTGACTCAGCTCTCTGCTATGACCTGGGAAAGCAATAGTCCTTAGGACAGCCCAAGTCCTTAGGCCCCTGCACCACGAGGGAGACCTGAAAGAAGCTCCTGGCTTCAGATAAGCATGGCTCAGGCCGTTGTGGCCAATTAGGGAGTGAACCAGTGGAAATGGAAGACCTCTGGCTCTCTCTCTGCCTCTCCTTCTCTCTCTCTCTCTAACTCTAACTTTCAAATAAATAAATGTTTAAAAAAATTTAATGGCAAAAAATGATGATAGTTTAGGGGATAAACCCAGAAAGTGTGTGTGTGTGTGTGTGTATGTGTTCAAATACATGATATTTGTATTATACATAAATAAATTATATAGAAGTATGACAAATGATAGATGATAGATATTTAGATATAGAAACAGTAAGAGCAATGAGGTTATTCCATAGATAAAGAATATGAAATATTTGATAAAGGTGCCAGGAAATTTATGACAATATCAAAGAATTCTGAGCACAAAGTTAACCAAAGATATACTCTGCTATTCCATAAATTAAATATTTGGCCAAAACATACTGCAATCTAAAGTAGTCATTAAAATATTATAGCTGAATAATGCTTCAGAAACATTTTTGTGTAGCCAATATATTTGGTTACTTATATACTCAAATCTTGTTTATTTGCTTATTTATCCTCCTGTGTTATAGCTGTCTTTACTGATACATGATTTAGAACCATATCTGTAATTTTTCCTGACTCATAACATCTCCTTCCAATTTATTTTCCCACATATTATTGGTAACTTGCTTTTCTTGGGCTAGCTTTAATAATAATACTAAATTTTAGCTATTGCACATTGCTGACATATAGCCATTAGATTCCTAATGTGTGTTTTTAGCTTTTAGTCTAGCAGCAAATAATGAAAATATATCCATTTTTTCATCCATAAAGTAATATTCCTTTTACTTATTTGTCAGCTCTACAATAAAGAAATCTAAACAAACTGACATTTTGAAAGCAATAGGCAAATTTCCAAATTTGGACATCTTTCTGATGCCAAAAATACTTTATGATCCAACAGATCCTGATTTCTTTGGAAGTTAATTAGGTAATGGAGAAGTTCAACTCCTCAAGCCTTCTCGACACATGGCATGGTTTCTGGCCAAGTCATTGGTTTTCCTGATAGTAGCATGTCTACAGGACAATCGATGGCAATTTCATGGATCATTACTGTGCTTGCGTATTTCTAGATGCTCATTTTCAGGTGGGAATGTTCAGAAACTCATTCTATGTGGAAATATAGCAGGTAATGCTCCTGCTTCTTAAGAGAAAGAAAATGGGCATTATTAGTTTTTAGTTTCCCATTTTTTAATCCTATTGTAACTTATAGAGATGTTGCTACATATGTACCAGGTTATCTACCCCTATTTTTTATAATGCTCAAAATAAATAAGTAAATAAATGGAAATCAGATGCTTTTCATAGAAACACACTTTTTATTTCTTTAGGCTTCCTTTTGTGCTCTTCAATATAACCTGCCAAGTTATAAGTGAAGCTCAGAGGAAAAGTGAGCCATATATATAACAATTGTGAACTAAAGGGATCTCCACAGTGTCTAGTATATAACTAGCCCTCTCCTAAACAGCAGCCCTTTGCTGCAGAGGATATAAAAATGTTAGATGACATTTTAGATAAATGCAGGCCATCTTGATCATTTTTTAAAAGACATGGAAAAAGACTTTAATCTTCTTATTTTAAAAGATATTATTACTTTACTAGATAAAAATGTAAAGATTTTTTAAAATTTGATCAGTGATGAATATAATGGACATAATTTTTCTAAATATTTACTTTTTTTAATTTTTGAAATACAGAGAGACAGTTGAGATAGTCTATCCACTGATTCACTCCCCCAAATGCCTGCAACAGCTGCAGCTGGACCATGCTGATACCAGAAGCTGGAAACGCAATCCAAATCTTCCACATGTGTGGCAGGGACCTTAGTACTTCAGCCATAATTTTCACCTCCCAAGGTGTGCATTAACAGGAAACTGAAATTGGAAGTACAGCTGGGACTCAAAGGCAGGCACTCTTGTATAGGACAGTGGTGTTCCAAGTCTTAATTGCTGCACCAAATGCTTCCCCCAACATAAATTTTCAAAATGACCAAATAAAATTTTTTAAAAAATTATTCTCAATAAAGTCCCAGCAGTTTATTAAATTTTAAAAATGTTTCTGGAGCAACACTCAGGCAACATGAAGAAATCTAAAGTACTTTAAGAGTCTCCTTCCTTTCAAAGAGCTAACAATTTAGATGGTGACCAGGTGTGAGCCTATGAAAAGTAAATAAAAGCATATCATCTATATAATAGTTCAGGGAAAAGAGTAAGAAATACTCTCAGGATACTGAATACTCCCTCAGGGTACTGAATGCTTAGTTAGATAAACGATAAAGTAAACACAGTATTCTGGCTAGTGGTACCTGAATAGGTATTAGGAAATAATGGAATTAAATTAAGTTTTCAAGGATCAACAAGATTTGAGTAGGTGCCTATAGAATGAGAAAATAGCCTTCCAAAGGGTGAGGTGGACCACTTCAGAAAAGCATGGGCAAAATGGAAGGGTGGACTTGCATATGTGGACTTGCATATTTTGCATCCAAAAGGGAAATATACACCAAGGAAGGTCTGAATTACTAAAATAGAAGAGAAAATGTGACGAACAGTGGATTTAAAGGTCCTCAGGACTTGCCTACTGAGTGGGAGGGTGTGTCTTTCACATAGAAAACATCCAATTAGTGCTTATAAACTGAAGGATTGTTACTCAAGATTTAAATACTGAATGATACTTTACTTAATCAATGGAGTTTGACCTTCTAAAAATAAGCCTCTTAGATGCCTAAAACAGCCATGAATCTTCCTATACAATTTTCCTGACTCAATTTATGTCACAAATAGCATAAAAAGGGTTCTCAGTTTTTAAAAAAAAAAAAAAAAAAAAAAAGTGTTTTTTAAGCAGCCTAGATAGCAGACGAGAAATAAAACATAGGATAAAGGATTGTAAATCAGGTCCCTTGGGTTTTGTCCCCACCTGATACCTGAATGCCAACCTGATTGTCAAGTTTTTGGGTTTTTTTTTTCCTTTTGAAATTGTACTTAGGCCGGCGCCATGGCTTAACAGGCTAATCCTCCGCCTTGCGGCGCCAGCACACCGGGTTCTAGTCCCGGTTGGGGCGCCGGATTCTGTCCCGGTTGCCCCTCTTCCAGGCCAGCTCTCTGCTATGGCCCGGGAAGGCAGTGGAGGATGGCCCAAGTGCTTGGGCCCTGCACCCCATGGGAGACCAGGAGAAGCACCTGGCTCCTGGCTTCGGATCAGCAAGATGCGCCGGCCGCAGCGGCCATTGGAGGGTGAACCAACGGCAAAAAGGAAAACCTTTCTCTCTGTCTCTCTCTCTCACTATCCACTCTGCCTGTCAAAAAAAAAAAAAAAAATTGTACTTAAAAACCCCAGTGCTACAAGGTTCTTTGGGTTCTTTCCTCTCTTAGAAGCCCTCCTCCATGCTGCTCCGCCTGGAGGTCTTTGACTCATTTAATAAGTACTTATATATTTAAAAGAAAGAAAGAGAAAAAGAAAGGAAGGAAGGGATGGAGGGAGGGAAAGAAAATATGGTCTTCTATAAGGAAAAAAAAGAAAGGGGAAGTAAGGGAATTTAAAAAAGAAGAAAGGGGAAGGGAAGGACAAGCAAGACAAATTAAGAAAAAAAAAAGGCGAGTCTGAAACATGTCGTGCAACTGAATGGAAAAGTATCTTTGAGTTTCCAGGAAACCTAAGTAAAACATAAATGCAACAGATTGCTACTCAAATATCATCTAATAAAATAAAGCATATCAGTCATCACACCAAATAGAACTATATCCTGGCACTTATCTCAAACAAAAATGTTTTCAACAACCTTCAGTTTTAAATAAAATAAAATTTGGAGTATGCATTTTGTACAGCAGTTAGGGCACCACTTGGAATTCCTGTGTCCCGCTTTGGAGTGCCTTGTTCTAGTCTCAGTTCCACTTCCAATCAGCTTCCTGCTAATGCACACAGAGGGAAGGAAGATGATGGCTCAAATATTGGATCTCTGTTACCCATATGGGAGAACTAGATTGAGTTTCCAGCTCCTAACTTCAACCTGGCCCAGCCCTGGATGTTGCAGGCATTTGGGTAGTAAACCAGCAGATAGAAGATCCCTGTGTTCCTATCTGTAGCTCCATCTTTGTCTGCCTTTCAAATAAAAACAAAATAAAATAAAAATGAAATTAAATAACATATTATCTCTGAAGACAGTTTTCTAGAAAATGAACAGACATTTTATATATAGCTGTTTCGTAATTTGACAAGTAATAAAGGCTAAGGGTATAATATTTTTTTTTTTTTGACAGGCAGAGTGGATAGTGAGAGAGAGAGAGACAGAGAGAAAGGTCTTCCTTTTTGCCGTTGGTTCACCCTCCAATGGCCGCCGCGGTTGGTGCGCTGCGGCTGGCGCACCGCGCTGATCCAATGGCAGGAGCCAGGTGCTTCTCCTGGTTTCCCATGGGGTGCAGGGCCCAAGCACTTGAGCCATCCTCCACTGCACTCCCGGGCCATAGCAGAGAGCTGGCCTGGAAGAGGGGCAACCGGGACAGAATCCGGCGCCCTGACCGGAACTAGAACCCGGTGTGCCGCCACTGCAAGGCGGAGGATTAGCCTATTGAGCCGCGGCGCCGGCCTTAAGGGTATAATATTAATCATAGCTCTGAAAATATTTCTATGACATAATCTAAATTAGTAAAGTAGCTTTCTAATGAGCTTACATGTTATTAAAGTATTAGTTGTCTAAAAAAATAATATTTTTGTTAGACTGTTACCCTTGGATATCAGTTGTGTCAGCCACGGGTTTGATAGTCAAACCACAGCAAAAAATTTACGTCTTAGTACAAGTTGGCATCTGTTCAATCCCCCCAAATTCTGCAACACAAAACACACAGTAGATTTTGATAGCAGGAATTACCAGATGTCTCTGTCATAAAACAATCATGTGATTTTGTAGGATACTTAATTCTTAAGCAATACTCTATTTTGATGGGTCTCCAAAGTTCATTTAGGACAAAATTGCCTCCTAACAACTAAAATGAATTAAACTGTTCAATGGAGTTGTTTTGCATTAACCATCTGAGTGCAGATAAAAATCTGCCCATTGGGACAGACTTTTATTTTTTCAGGAATTGATACTTAACCATTCCTTCTGTTAGCAATTAACCAACAGTTTTAATTGCTCATTCATGTAAATTCCAGTGGATTATGACAACAATCCATGTCCCAAGCAAAGAACAAAGGTGCTTAGTTTCCATTTTTTGCTGTAATAACAAGATGTATATCTAGTTAGTCTAAAATTGGTCAAACGTTTTAAGTTGAAATGGAGAGGTTAATGTCTTTAGATTTCATATACTTAAGGGTGGAAAAAATGGATTTTTTTCTATCTATTAGATTCTTTTAATATAGCTGCTTTAAAGGAGCACTTGTATGCCAAAAAGCTACAATTAAATGATAAAACACCCATAGAGCTTAAGGTAAATAATAGACTAATAAATGCTATAAAAATTCTTGTTACTCGTAATTTCTTTATTCTACTAACCAGGGGACCATAATCATGGTACAGAAGACCTAAGGCTAAGATAAAAATGTTTTTCATTGGCCGGCGCCGTGGATTAACAGGCTAATCCTCCGCCTTGCGGCACCGGCACACCGGGTTCTAGTCCCGGTTGGGGTGCCGGATTCTATCCAGGTTGCCCCTCTTCCAGGCCAGCTCTCTACTATGGCCCGGGAAGGCAGTGGAGGATGGCCCAAGTCCTTGGGCCCTGCACCCGCATGGGAGACCAGGAGAAGTGCCTGGCTCCTGGCTTTGGATCAGCGCGATGCGCCGGCCGCAGCAGCCATTGGAGGGTGAACCAACGGCAAAAAGGAAGACCTTTCTCTCTGTCTCTCTCTCTCACTATCCACTCTGCCTGTCAAAAAAAAAAAATGTTTTTCATTACACATGAGTATAAAATTGAGAGTACTGTAATTTTCTGAGAGCAAAGCTGATGTGCACCTGTGAGATTATATATTTAAATTGAGACTTATAATGTGGGGATAGATAAGTGTTTATTTACTAGACAGACCAAGCTTTGAGTCCATCTTAAGAAACAATAATCTAGGAATCAAAGTTATATATTTTAGAAATTTCGAGGTCCAAAACTGAGAGCAATGATTTGGTAGCAAGTGATCTTCACTAGGATATATCAATTCAATGTTATTAAATAGATGATTGGAATAAACAGAGTTACTGCATCCAAGGTAGGAAAGTGCTGAAATTTGAAAACCATGGGAAGAAGTTTATACAGCTTTAGATTTTTGAAGAAAATTTCTCTCTCTAAAAGCAGAGATGTAGATTAGAGATAATGGAGGAGGAAGTGTAGTTCCTCTTCCTCCCACAAAGACAAAAAGTTGAAACAGTATTTGAACCAATAATATATTTGTGAGAATTCTGGAGACCAATTGAGAACAGCACCCAAGCTATTGTAAAACAAAGAAAAGTTCCAGTGAAACGGGCAAGGAAATCTATGACATTTGAAAGATCCATGTGTACCCTTCTCCCTTTGAAGCATGCAGAGAAACTGAGGGGAATCGCCTACTCCAGGTCTCTCCTCTTTAGACAGAAAGAATGAGTGGACCATGGGTTTAATGTTCTCATTTGTCTAGGGACTGCCCAAGGGTCTAGTTACTATCTCACATAACTCACAAAACTTCTTGACACCACAAGTGGAAAGTTTCACACATGACCCCATGTGATGAGTAACAGTCAAATATGGTTTTTTTGCTTATTCTCTGCTCTGCAGTATTATTATAGAAAGTGTAGAAAAGGCCTGAAGATACCCCTTTGGATAACAGAGATTAAAAAAGAGGTAGTATTTTTATTTATTGATATCAACATAATCAAACTGTTGGAGAAAATGGACAGTGGTAAAGGTGCAAAAGTCTCTTACAATAAACTGGACTGTGGTGTAAGTGTGGAAGTTTACAATAGTATGGTGTTAGAATGATCATCATATATAATAGAGAAAAAAGAAATTCTGTGCCCAGAGTGATGAATTCAAATTCAGGAAAAAGAGAAAAACACTGCATAAAGCTAAAAATGAGCATCTTGGTCCTGTAATGGAAGAGTGGCTTCATCAGCTCTGCAGTGAACGTATTCCTTTGAATAGTATGTTCAGAAAATAAGTGAATAACTTCATGATTAACTGAACATTGAAGGAAACTTTGAGTATTCTGATTATAAAAATTTATGAAAAGGCACAGCATTCGATTTTTAGAAATTTGAGAAAGCATCTGCTGGTCTTGAAACAGGAGAGAAATTCATTGATAAGTCTGCCAGGATCATCACTGATGAAAACTGACTCTAGGACAACTCCATAAGGTTGATGAACATTGGTGTTTTGGCATTATTACTCTAGGAAGACACTGAGCATATCTCTTACAGGAATTAAGGATGCCAAGGACAGAATTACCATGCTCAGATGTGCTAATGCAACAGTAATGCTTAAGGATAAACTTGTTGTGATAGAGAAAGCTTGCTCCACACTCTTTTAAATGAGTGAATTTCATTCCATTTAATAATTACACTAACAAAAATGCATGGATCATCAACTGCTTTTGCTCATTATAGAGAAGCTGTATTGGGTGAGGACTACAAGATTTTGTTATTCCTTGACAATTCTGTTAATTCTCCAGCTGAAATTCTCACCAAAAATAATATTTATGTCATGTACTTTCCCCCAAATGTGACTTCATTAGTGTAGCCTTGTAACCATGGTATCCTTAGGTCCATGAAGAGAAAATATAAATATGCTTTCTTGAACAGTGTGCTACAGCAGTGAATAGAAGCGTGGATGTTGGAGGTTTTCAAAAGGAGTTTAGCAAGAAAGATGTCATGTATGCTGTTGCCAATGCTTGGAACACAGTGACTAAACACAGTTGTACATGCCTGGCACAATCTCTGGCCTGAGGCCATATTCAGTGATCATGATAAGCAAAGTGGTGACTTCAAAGGATCCCACATGTTAAGTGAGAAAATATTGAAGTCTCCTTACAGCTGGAAAACAAGCACCTTCAGAGTCTGTCATTAGGCTAGAGGTAGATATTGAAGAAATTTTTGTTTAAATGTATTTTTATTCATTTGAAAGGCAGAGAGGGAGAAAGATATTCCCCATCTGTTGGTTTATTCCCCACATGACCACAATAGACAGAGCTGTACCAAGCCAATACCAGAAACTCTATCTGGATCTCCCACATAGAGGTAGGAACCCAAGTACTTGAGCCATAATCTGATGCCTCCCACAGAGGGCAGTAGCAGGAAAGTGTTATTGAGAGTGAGCAGAGCCAGATTCAAACCCAGGCACTCCAATGTGGGATGTAGGTGTTTATTCTTAACTACTGAGCCAATGGGACCACTCCCTTTCTGTCTATAGTCTTCTTGTTCTCTCTCTGTTCTTCTCCATCTCTCAAATAACTTATTTTAAAATCAGAATTCTAAACACTTTCAGCCCCAAAAGTTTTGGATAAGGATTATTCATACAAACTGTACTATATATAATAGTAGCATGTATATAATCCTAATATTTTAAATGCAAGTAAAACTGTAAAAGATAAAAGTAAAATCTTGGGAGCAGGTATTTGGCTCAGTGGATAACATACCACTTGGAATGCCCACATCCAAGATTGGAGTGGCTGGGTTCTGATTCTAGCTTCCTGCTAATGTGTACCCTAGGAGGCGGTAGGTGATGACTTGGGCAATTGGGTCCCTGTCACCTACATAGGCACCCAGGATTGAGTTCTGGATTCCGAGCTTCAGCTAGCCCATCCCCAACTGCTGTGTACATTTGGGGAGTAAGCCAGCATTTGGAAGATCTCTCTTATCTGTCTTTCTTTCGCTCTGCTTCTCAAAAAATGAAAATACAAACATACATAAAATGCTTTTCTTAAAAAACCTAGAATCTTGGAGCTGTAATTCCTACCCCAAATCACACATAAAAACTCAATCAAAATAGATCAATAATCTACAAATAAGAGCTAAAATCATATAACTTTTAGAAGAGAAAAGAATAAATAAACGAGACTTCATCAAAATTAAAAATATTTGTGGGAGCAGATATAATGATGTTGTCAGTTAAGCCACCACTCAGGACATCAACATTCCTTATTGGAATGCCTTTTTTGAGCCCTGGCTACTCTGCTTCCAGTCCAGTTCCCTGCTAATGTGCCTGGAAGGGCAGTGTATAATGACCCAAGTACTTGGGTTGCTGACATCCACATGGGAGATCCAAATGGAGTTCCAGGTTTCTTGCTTTAGGCTGGCCCAGCCCCAGCTGTTGTGGACATTTGGAAAGTCAATGGAGGGATGGAAGATCAATCTCTCTCTTCCTCTCCCTCTCCCCTCCCTCCCTCCCTGTCACTCTTTCTGGATAAACAAATATTTTTTTTTAAATGTGCATATAGGACATTATCAAAAACACAAAAAGGACAAGCTAACAAATGGAAGAAAATATTTATCATTATATAACTGATAAGTTTAATTATAAAATATATAAATAATTGCTAAAACTCAGCAACAAAAAGGCAACTCACTTTATTAGACTTGTATTAAGATGGAGCCAAAAAGGATTTGCATTTCCTTCTTGAACCAGGTGCTTAGAAGGCAGTACTAATCCAGAATTACTCTATATTAATGTTTTCACTTTTGTCTTGCAGACCACCCTGGTAGTATGAAATGGGAATAAAAATCAGGATACGGAAAGAGATATTATGTAGTGTATTAATTATAAAGGGAAAATATTTTCTCCTTCTCCCAGAACCAATGTTTGCATTGAGCAGGTGTCCCTAAGTGTGTATGTATGTTTAAAATGGGATAGAAGACATTAGGGTTGATATATTTCAAAATCACCCTTTCATTCAGGGGCCCATTTCTTCAGGGTCCCAATTTTTCTTTGGTGGAAGTTCTTTTATAATACATCAAGACTTCAGTAGTTTACAGATTTCTCTAAAATCCCCACACCCTTGAACAGTTGAAGACTGAAACTTACGGTTAGCAGATTTTGCAAATACTTCAAGGTAAATCCTGGCTTTATCTCCCCCTTATCTTTTTAGTTTCTATTTCCCTATTTCACCTTTTCTTGACATCTGAATATATTTTCTTTGTTTCCAAATCAAAAGGATTTTTTCATTTTTATTTTAATTTTGATTGATTTTTAACACATTCAATATGAGCTGTAGATACAAGTCTAAAAACATCATGAAAATCCTTCCCTCCCACCTTCCTTCCTTCTACCTTTCTGATTTTTTTAGTCTATAACACATTTTAAATTTACATGACAGCAAAAAGTCTTAATACTTCACAGAATAAGATGTTTAACAAGTAAAAAGCAAAACACCCTAGTTTAGTGGCAATATAGATAACAGTTATAAACTATAATTGAATGGAAAAAAATGACCACTTCACCCACATATAGGTTTTTTCTTTTTTTTTTTTTTTTTTTTGCCAAGTAGTCTTTTACAATCTCTTTCAGTGAAATAGAACCAATTACAATGTAACATCTAAATACTTCCTGTGTAGTTACAAGATCTAATTAAGTTCATTTAGTAAACCACTTCCTCTCAACAGTTTATACAAAAGAATAATTTTATGCAGATTACAACCCAAATAATTATACATTACAAATTTTTGTACTCTGTTAGTTACCACAGATCAGGAAAAATATGGTATTTGTCTTTTGGGGACTGGGTTATTTTAGTAAGTATAATGTTTTCCAGTTTTATCCATTTTGTTTCAAAAGACAGGATTTCATTCTTTTTTATGGCTGAGCAGTATTCCATAGTGTACATACAACACATTTTATGTATCCAGTCTCAGTTGATGGACATCTAGGTTGATTTGTTAGCACATAGCCATTTGTAGTAATTCCTAATGATTCTTTTTACCTCTGTGGTAGCCAATGTTACATATCCTTTTTCGTCTCTGATTTTATTAATTTGGGTCTCTACTTCTTCTTTTCATTATTTGGCCCAATTGGGTACCAATTTTTTTTTCAAAAAAATCTCTTCATTTCACTGATATTTTGTATTTTTTATTCAATTTTGCTTGTTACCAAGTTTTAGTAATTTCTTTCCTCCTACTAATTTTGGGTTTGGTTGTTTTTCTAGGTTCTTGAGATGCACTGATAGCTTATTTATTTGATACCTTGCCAGTTTCTTGATGTAGGCACTAATTGCTATGAACTTTTGTCTTAAAACTGCTTTTGCTGTATCCTATAAGTTTGATGTGTTGCATTGCCTTCTTTATTCATTTCCAGAAATTGTTTTGATATTCCTTTTGATTTCTTCTACAGCAAACTATTCATTCAGGAGTGTGATACTTAGTCTTCCTGTTTTTGCATATGTTCTAGAGATTCTTGAGTTACTAATTTCTCACTTCATTCTATTATGGTCAGAAAAGATACATGGTATTATTTCAATTTATTTGAATTTTCTGAGACTTGCTTAATGACATAGCGTGTGGTCTATCCTGGAGAAAGTTCCATGCACTGATGAAAAGAATGTGTATTCAACTGTGCAATGAAATGTTCTGCAGATATCAGTTAAGTGCATTTGCTCCATAGTGTAGATTAGCTCTTCATTTCTTTGTTGATTTTCTGTTTAGTTGATCTGACCATTGATGAAAGTGGGGCATTGAAGTCCCCCATTACTATTATATTGGAGTTTATGTCTCCCTTTAGATCTATTAACATTTATTTTAAATAGCCAGGTGCCCTGGAATTGTGTGCATATACATTTATTGCATTCACATATTCCTGTTGAAATGATGTCTTAATCATCACATAATGCATTTATTTGTCTCTTTTAATGGTTTTTCTGTTAAAATATATTTTTCTGATGTTAGCATGGCTACACCTGCTCATTTCTACTTTCCATTAGCATGGAATATCTTTCCATAAATCTCAAAACACTGTTTTTAATTTTTCTGCCTTCTTCTTCTTTTGGTCTGAGATACTTCCAAAGATTTGTCTTCTAGCTTGGATATTCTTTCTTCTGCCTCACCACGTCTATTGTTAAGGCTTAGTTTTTATTTGGCATATTGAATTCTTCATTTCTAATAGTTCAGCTTTATTTCCCTTCAAAATCTCTTTCATGGGAGAATGTTTCATTCATATCATGTATGGATTTCTTTAACTCATGGTCTTGCTTTCTATTGCTTCTGAGTAACCCTATGGTCATTCTTTTGAATTCATTTTCAGACATTTCATCAATATCTTCCTCTTTGTATTCTAATATTGAACTTATTGAAGTGTCATTGTATTCTTCTGTGGGGTCATTTTTCTTCCTTGTTCTTGCTTCTTGAATTTATTAGGCATTTAT
Source organism: Lepus europaeus (assembly GCF_033115175.1). Classification (NCBI taxonomy): domain Eukaryota; kingdom Metazoa; phylum Chordata; class Mammalia; order Lagomorpha; family Leporidae; genus Lepus; species Lepus europaeus. Next base: position 61,010,780 of record NC_084829.1, on the reverse strand, counting down.
GGAAATCCTTGTTGATTTTCTCCTTTGATGGATTTTATCATGGAACTATGCCTCGGTAGCTTAGTAGAGTGTCTGCTCTTTCCGTGAATACCCAGAGGCATGTGTTGGGTGGGGCCAGGGATCTCTGGTCAGTGCTCAGGGGTGGGTGAGAATACAGGGTGACACCCAAGTTGGGCAGGGTAGATCTCTATTGTCAGCAGGGAGGAGGATATGATCATGCCTGTTGGCACAATCACAACCTCAGCCTCTCTCTTCCAAGGTGATAAATGACCTGGGTGGTTAGCCCACAGTGGTACAACCTTTACCTATACTGGCATATGAACTGCACAAAGCAGCTCTGCAGTGTTCAGTGTGAGCATGTAACCCTCAGCAATGACCTGCCCCAAGCAGTCAGCAAGCTCTAAGCCTCTGAAGCCAGACCCAATGATTGCCTACTGATCCAGCTACAGCCCATGCCCTAGCACGCAGTCACAGGATGCAGAGGATCCCCTCTCCACCCTTGCAAGCCTGCCCCATCCACAGGGAAAGCAGTCATTTCCAGAGTCAGCTTCCTGTGAGTGCTCCACCTTAACAATTTGAGACTCGGAGCCTGGATGCGTTGAGAGGATGGTGGCAACACACAATCCTAAGTGGGCTCCTAGCCCCTGTCAGCCCTCCCAGGCAGATTCAAAGTCAGTGGGAAATGTGGATTTTTCCCTCATAAAATCCCCTGGTCGCACACACGAGAGTTGTCACAGCCTCTACTTGTATCAAAAATAGTGCGTTCTCCCTACCAATTGCTAAGCACCCTTGTTGGGGGATGTGGAGAAAGAAATGTACTTTTCCTTCACTAGATTATGTGGGTACCCTACCCCCACTAGGGTTCCAGAGCAGACTCAAAGTCAAAGTTGTCCATAAGTTTCTCTCTCATGCAATATCCCCAGTGGTATGCGCTGTCTCAGTCTGCCCTCACCTTGCTGTCAGAACCTGGCATTTTCTTCAGCCTCTGGCTGCAGGATTCATGTGAGGTGCTCCCACTTGCTGCTGTGTGCTCGTACTTTCCACACTGCTCCATGGTGTTCTTCTTCTTTCTATAGAATTTCTACTGTAAGCTTTTCTCCAACCCTCTCCTGGGAATGTGCTTCTTCCATTTTCCTTCTGCTATTTTTCCCTGGTCAGAATCAGTATACCTCTTCCCTCTTCAGTCATCTTGGAATCTCAGATCATCAGGTTTTTGCAAAAGATATTTTAGACTAATTTACCTAATATTTTTAATTGTTTTCATGATAGGGATGGGATTTGTCATGATATTTTATCCAACATACTGCTGGAAAACAATGTCAACCAAGAAGCCCAAGTGCTTGGGTCCCTGCACCCAAATGGGAGACCTGAATGAAGCTCCTGGCTCTTGGCTTTAACATGACCCAGACCTGGCCATTTTGGCCATTTTAGCCATTTGAAGAGTGAATCAGTGGATGGAAGGTCTTTTTGTCTCTGTCTCTTCCTCTCTCTGTAACTTAGCCTTTCAAATGCATAAATCTTTAAAAAGAATGAAATGTGGGAACTGATAATGTGTTCTCCTAACCCCTACAAAATTTGTTCATTCCACTTCCCTCACATTGCTGCCTTAAACTGCAATCTGGTAATTTTTGCCTTCTGCTGATAATCTCACCCATTACAATCAGTAATATCAAGGTACCAGAGTTCAGTGATTTTTTTCTATTTTGTTTTCTTTGTAAAATCATGGAAAATTCCCTTTCTTTTTACATGATGCCTGGTTAAAACAGTATTGGATCAGTTCTCTAAAATTCAATGTCCTCCCAACTCAGTAGGAATGATTCTTCTAGTATTTATTTAATTGCAGCCTCTACAACTTTCTCTTGCTGAATTTAAGCAAACATAACTTGGGGAACAAACTTGAGCAAAAAATTAGTGGACCGCTATGGCCCAGGAGTGCAGTGGAGGATGGCCCAAGTGCTTGGGCCCTGCACCCTCATGGGAGACCAGGAGAAGCACCTGGCTCCCAGCTTCGGATCAGCGCAATGCGCTGGCCATTGGAGGGTGAACCAACAGCAAAAAGGAAAACCTTTCCCTCTGTCTCTCTCTCTCTCTCTCTCTCACTTTCCACTCTGCCTGTTATAATTAAAAAAAAAATTAGTGGACCAATACAGCTGTTGCTCACAAACATAACATGCTGCTCACAAAATCTGACCTGCCCTTCCATCCGACAAATTGGAAGTTTTCTTACTAGACAAACCTATCTGCCTAACTTTTTCTTTGAGATGACTACTCTGCGAAACTTCTAAGTTTTGTATTCAAATAGATTTCTTGCAGATACTCTACCATTGCACCTGACATTCCCAAAAAGTATGAAACACATCAGAAGACACATGGAAAATCTTAACCTGCTATTTAGTCAGTGGTTACCTGCATCAAGATGCAACTTTTTTTCTCTTTATTACAAATTTTATTTAAGGTATATAAATTTCATGTATTTCATATATACAGATTTAGGAATATAATGATACATCTTAATTTACCCCCCCACCCACTGATGCTCCCAGTCTTCTTCTCCCTTTCTCTCCTAGTCCCACTCTTAATTTTTACAAAGATCCATTTTGTTTACTTTATGCACATAAGATTAAACCTATACTAAGTAAAGAGTTCAACAAATAGTATGAAGAAAAAAAATACTGTTCCTCAACAGTTGAGACAAAGGCTATAAATAATCATTGAATCTCAAAATGTCAATTTCACTCCTACACATTACATTTCAGGTACTCTATTAGTTACCCCAGATCAGGGAAAATGTATGGCATTGTCTTTTGAGGACTAGCTTATTTCACTAAGTATAATGGTTTCCAGTTGCATCCATTTTGTTGCAAAAGACAGGATTTCATCTTTTTTTTTTTTTTACCACTGAGTAGTATTCTACAGTGTATATATTTCATAATTTATCCATTCAACAGTTCAGGGAAATTTGGGTAGATTTCATATCTTAGCTATTGATAATTGAGCTGCAATGAACATGGGGATACAGATAACTCTTTCATATACTTATTTCTTTTGGTTTGGGTAAATTCCAAGGAGTGGGATTGCTGGGTCATATGGTATATCTATTTTTAGATTTCTGAGAAATCTCCATAATGTCTTCCACAGTGACTACACCAGTTTACATTCCCATCAACAGTGGATTAAAATACCTTTTGCCCCACATCCTCGCCAGCATTTGTGTTTGCTGATTTCTGTCTGAGAGCGATTCTAACTGAGGTGAGGTGAAACCTCAGTGTAGTTTTGTTTGTTTGTTTGTTTGTTTTTTTAATTTTTTTTTTACCGGTCCCTCAATTTACCTTTATTTTTTTTTAACTTTTATTTAATGAATATAAATTTCCAGTGTACAGCTTATGGATTACAATGGCTTCCCCCTCCCATAACTTTCCTCCCACCCACAACCCTCCCCTCTCCTGCTCCCTCTCCCCTTCCATTCACATCAAGATTCATTTTCAATTCTCTTTATATACAGAAGATCAATTTAGTATAAAGATTTCAACAGTTTGCACCCACATAGAAACACAAAGTGAAACATACTGTTTGAGTACTAGTTATAGCATTAAATCACAATGTACAGCACATTAAGGACAGAGATCCCACATGAGGAGCAAGTGCACAGTGACTCCTGTTGTTGACCCAACAAATTGACACTCTAGTTTATGGCGCCAGTAACCACCCTAGGCTGTCGTCATGAGTTGTCAAGGCTATGGAAGCCTTCCAAGTTTGCTGACTCTGATCATATTTAGACAAGGTCATAAAAGACAGAGTGAGGATAGTAACCAATGATCCTAAGAGTGGCATTTATCAGGTTTGAACAATTATACAGCATTAAGTGGGGAAGAGGACCATCAGTACACACAGGTTGGGAGTAGAGCCATTGGTGGTAGAGTAGAGGTTATGATTACAAAGGAATGAGGCCCAAGTGCACTAGACAGGGCCTAGAACAAAGGACAGAGTCATTATTAGAGGAGCTAAGAAAGGTGCTGTCTAAGCTACAATTAAGTTTTCTGATTGAGAGGCAAATAGAACCTGATAGAAGGGGCTTGATAATAATCTGGTGGGCTTTAGGCCTTGTAAGTTAAGAGGCCCAGACCTATCTATCTCTTCAAATGGGGTATATCCTAAGGGAGGTGTGAACCTCCTAGGGGAAGGCACTCTGTTGACTTTCATTACTTGGCTGGCCTGGGAGGAAAGCTGGCCAGGTAAAGGCAGGTGGCATCTCTAACAAGAAATTTACAGTTCTGCCTGCAATGTTGCTGACCCTGCTTGGCCGTCCCCTCAGCTGCAATGGTCACTTTGGAAGTTGGGCTGAGTGAAGGGCTTTTCAGCTTAGAGCCAATAAGATCTGTGGCTCTGACCTGGGCATCCTTCGACTCCAGGGCAGGTCCATTTCCAGTGATCCAACTCTTGGCAGAGCTGCCAGGGCTCTTCACAAGCTGACTTCTGCTGAAGCCCAGCTTACCACATTGAAAGCCACTGCAGTAGACTGGCCTGTTGGGTCTCCTTGAGGGCAAATCACTGTACAGATCAGCCATTAATAGGCCTGCCACCCATTGCTTCTGATGCCGAGCTTTCTTTTCCTCTTGGTTTGTGTTAAAGCAGACCAGAGGATGCAACTCAAGGGAGTGCCCATGTCCGATCTCTAATCTTCGGTGGCCTGAACTACAAGTCTATAGTCACAGGCATGTTCTGTAGTAGTTTTTCTAAGGCAGACAATGCCCATGAGGAAAATTATATTCTCACTTTAAAACTTTCTTTCCCTTTGGTCTGAAAGGGAGGTTTTTTCTACTTACTGTATACTTCGCTGATGGCGAAGTGAATCTAGCTATGAGATTATTATTTAAGTTCTTATTTTGGCTATGCTATTCCAGAAAAATGTTAGCCATCTCTTTTATAAGGTCTAAAGATTAAATTGTACGTCCTACAGATTCCTTCATAATAGAATTAGTTTCCTACCTTGAAGAGAATAGAGAAATGAAAGAATAAGTTGGGCTTAGAATAGAGAAATGAGGGAGCAAGTCCTAGATCGCTTGCTGACAATAGCAATATTACATGAATACTTAGCAAACCGTTTCAACCATTAGATAACAACTTAAGAAAACATTTACCAGAAGGTCCAATGCCTTCTATAAATTTTAAGAATCATGTATTTGAAAACACTTCTTAAATATCTAACATGGTGTAGTTTGTTTAGCCAGTAAACTTAAGCACAACCATCTAAAATGTTTTTAGTTTCTTTCTACCAACACGTTTAAAACATATGATACACAGATTCAGGTCACACAAATTAAAATGTATCTTTGATTGATTTTAGCAGCTTAAATTTATGGACAATCTTATCTATAAGCCATTTAAAATAAAACTCTTAATAAAATTTCCTATGTGGACATACAATATGTACACACATATAACACATCATAATAGACCAATATAGCAATTTTAATAATAGCTTTTAAAATCTTTAACTCTTTTTGTAGATTGCCAATTGATTTGAATTGCTTTTTGTTTTTAGATTACTTTAACACATTGCTTTAACAGAGCATCAGAGTTTAATTCTATGTCAAAGAGAAATTGAGCTTCCTGTGATCTTTTGCTGTGAGGTTTCCTTCCTTTACCTTCTTTCATATTGGTGACCATGTTTCTGTGTTTCTGTGTGTAACACATCTTTAAGCATCTTTTGCAGGGCAGGATGTGTGGCAACAAATTCTTTCAGTTTCTGTTTGCTATGAAAAGTCTTAATTTCACCTTCATTCACAAATGAGAGCTTTGCAGGATATAGTATTCTGGGTTGGCAGTTTTTCTCTCTTAGTACCTGGGCTATATCTCGCCATTCCCTTCTAGCTTGTAGGGTTTCTGAAGAGAAGTCTGCTGTGAGTCTAATTGGGGATCCTCTGAGAGTAATCTGATGTTTCTTTCTTGCACCTTTTAGAATATTTTCTTTATGTTTCACAGTGGTGAGTTTGAATACAATGTGTCGTGGTGAGGATCTCTTTTGGTCATGTTTATTAGGGGTTCTATAAGCTTCCTGTACTAAGATGCCTCTGTCCTTCTCCAAACCTGGGAAATTTTCTGCTAGTATCTCACTGAAAATGCCTTCTAATGCTTTCTTCCTCTCCATGCCTTCAGGAACTCCTAGAACCCGAATATTAGGTTTTTTAATAGTATCCTGTAGATTCCCGACAATATTTTTTAGATTTCTAATTTCTTCTTCTTTTCTTTGGTTTGCCTGTTTCCTTTCCTGTTCTCTGTCTTCTAAGTCTGATATTCTCTCTTCTGCTTCGCCCATTCTGTTTTTAAGGCTCTCTAATGTGTTTGTCATTTGATCTATTGAGTTCTTCATTCCATTGTGGTTTTTTGTCACTATCATAGTTTCATGTTCTACTAGTTGTTTCATTTCATTTTGATTCTTCCTTAATATTTCATTTTCACGAGAGAGATTTTCTATCTTGTCCATTAAGGATTTCTGTAGTTCAAGAATTTGTTTTTGAGAACTTCTTAATGTTCTTATCAATTTTTTGAGATCTGCTTCTTGCATTTCTTCTATCTCACCATCTTCATAATCTTGAATTGGGGTGTCTTTTTCATTTGGGGGCGTCATAGTGTCTTCCTTGTTCTTGTTACCTCGGTTTTTGCGTTTGTTGTATGGCATGTTGGAGATATTTGGTTTCTTCACTGTGGTGTTTTTTCTTGTTACACTATGGCTCTATATTAAGTGGCCTGTCTGCTTTCGGTGGAGCCTTAGAGGCTTGAGATAAGTGTGGACTGAGAGCTCTGTTTGGTTCCTCAGGGTTGAGGGTGTGTCAAAGATGACACTCCCAGGTTAGGTGTGGTAAATCTCTCTCTTTTTTTTTTTTGATTCAAAAGGGAAGTAATTCCGCACAGCTGAACGTAATTGGAGGTAGTTAGCAGGCGAGTGATATACCCACAGGAGCCAGAGATTGGAAGCTCTTTCCCAAGGACCACACAGGGAATCTGTGCTGCCCTCGGTGTGGGCTCCAATTCTCCTGCAGTCTCCCACTGGATTGCCAAGTTAGATCCTAATCTCCTGTTATTTCACCCCTCCGCCCAGAGTCAGGTTTTTCTGCTAGGCTCAGGGCGGGTGCAGACCTGAGGTCGCCCTGCTTATGACGTATGTCCAAAATGGCGCCTTCTCTTTGTCTTGCTCGCCTTTGAGGGGTGAGCGGAGAGAGAGAAACTCGTGTCCATATCGGTCACTTTTTTTTTTTTTTCCTCTCTCTCTTCTAGTTAGCCTGGTGAATTTTTCCCCACGGAGTTTCAAGCCTCGTTCCCTCTAGTCTCCTCTTTCCGCTTGCCCGCTGGTGTCTCAGCTATTGAGGTTCGGCTCACCTCGCGTTCCAGCGCTGGTGTGTTGAGTCTGCCGCTGGTGTCCCGAACTTGGGCTCCCACGCTCTCCACGCAGGTCCACTGTGAATCACTAGTTCCGGAAGAGTTTCCGCTGCTGTTTCTTCCCCTACTCTTCCTTGACCTGCAGTATCTCCACTTTTATTAACCTGTGTGTCTTGCTGAACTATCAATGTGCTCCCTTCCTATTCTGCCATCTTGCCGCTCCCCTCAGTGTAGTTTTTTTTTCTTTTTCTTTTTTCTAATTTATTTATTTGACAGGTAGAGTTGTAGACAGTGAGAGAGAGAGAGAGAGACAGAAAGGTCTTCCTTCCATTGGTTCACTCCCCAAATGGCCGCTCTGGTCAGCGTTGTGCTGATCTGAAGCCAGGAGCCAGATGCTTCTTCCTGGTCTCCCATGTGGGTGTAGGAGCCCAAGCACTTGGGCCATCCTCCACTGCCCTCCCAGGCAACAGCAGAGAGCTGGTCTGGAAGAGGAGCAACCAGGAATAGAACTCAGCACCCATATGGGATGCTGGCACTGCAGGTGGAGGATTAACCAAGTGAGCCACAGCGCCAGCTCATCAATGTGGTTTTGATTTGCATTTCCCTGAGCATTTTTTCCAAGTGTCTGCTACTAATCCTGAGCATTATTTTTCAAATCTCTGAATTTCTTCTCTTGAAAAATGACTACTTAAGTACTTTGCCCATTTCTTAACTTGATTTTGTGTTTTTTGGTTAAATTTCTCGAGCTCCTTACTCTTAATCAGTTGCATAGTTTGTAAACATTTTCTTCCATTCTGTCAGTTGCCTCTTCACTTTGTTCAGTGTTGGTTTTGCAGTGGAGAAGCTTCTCAGCTTGATATAATCCCATTTGTCTATTTTGGCTTTGATTGCCTGTGCTTCTGGGGTGTTTTCCATAAAGTCTTTGCCTATGCCAATGTCTTGTAGAGTTTCCCCAATGTTCTCAAGTAATTTGATGGTATTGGGTTGTAGATTAGTTCTTTGAAGCATTTTGAATAGATTTTTATGTAAGATATAAGGTGTAAGAAAGGGTTCTAGTTTCATACTTCTGCACATGGAGATCCAGTTTTCCCAGCACCATTTGTTGAAGAGACTAGCCTTGCTCCAGGGATTTAGATGCATGGATTGATTTTCTATTCTGTTGCATCACTCTACACATATGTTTTTGTGGAGTACCAAGCTATTTTGATTTTAACTGCCCTGTGGTATATTTTGAAATCTGGTATTGTGATGGTTCCAGCTTTGTTTTTGTTGTATAAGATTGCTTTAGGGGCTGGCATAGTGGCATAGCAGGTAAAACTCCCACCAGCAATGCTGGCATCCCATATGGGCACCCTTTTGTGTCCCGGTTGCTCCATTTCCAATCCAACCACCTGCTAATTGCCTGAAAAGACATCAGAGGATGGCCCAAGTTTTGGGGGCCTTTCATCCATATGGAGACTTGGAAGAAGCTCCTTCCCATCCCTGGCCTTTGAGATCATCTGGGGAGTCAAACAGATGATGGAAGATATATATCTTTCTCTTTCTCTCTCTCTCTCTCTCTCTCTCTCTCTCTCTCTCTCTCTCTCTCTCTCTCTCTCTCTCTTTCTGAAATTCAAATAAATAATCAGGGAGCCAGCACTGTGGTGTAGCAGGTAAAGCCACCGCCTGTAATGCTAGCATCCTATATGGGCACCAGTTTGAGTCCCGGCTGCTCCACTTCTGATCCAGCTTTGCTATCTCTTGTAGTAGAAGATGGCCCAAGTCCTTGGGTTCCTGCACATGAGAGACCCAGAAGAAGCTCCTGGCTCCTGATTTCAGATCAGCACAGCTCTGGCCATTGTGGCCATTTAGGTAGTGAACCAACAGATGGAAGACTTTCTCTCTCTCTCTCTCTCTCTCCCTCTCTCCCTCTCTCCCTCTCTCCTTTGCTCTGCCTCTGGCTGTCTCTAACTCTGCCTTTCAAATGAATAAATCTTTAAAGAAAAACCCAAATAATCTTTAAAAATTTGCTTTCTCTACTTGGGGTATCTTGTGTTTCCATATGAATTTTAGCATCATTTTTTTTCTAGACCTGAGGAAAATGTCATTGATATTTTGATTGAGATCACATTGAATTTGTAAACTGCTTTTGGTTATATGGAAATTTTGATGATATTAATTCTGCTGATTCACAAATATGGAAGCTTTTTCCATTATTGTATGCTTTTTTCTATTTTTTCTTTAATGTTTTATAATTTTAATCATAGAGATTTTTAATATCTTTGGTTAAGTTTATTCAAAGGTATTTACATTTTTTGTAGCAACTGTGAATGGGATTGATCTTAAAAGCTCTCTCTCAGTCATGGCATTGTCTGTGTATACAAAAGCCGTTGATTTTTTTTGTGTGTTAATTTTATATCCTGCCACTTTTTTTTTTTTTTTGACAGGCAGAGTGGATAGTGAGGGAGAGAGAGAGACAGAGAGGAGGGTCTTCCTTTTTGCTGTTGGTTCACCCTCCAATGGCCGCTGCAGCTGGCGCATCTCGCTGATCCAAAGCCAGGAGCCAGGTACTTCTCCTGGTCTCCCATGCGGGTGCAGGGCCCAAGGACTTGGGCCATCCTCCACTGCCTTCCCGGGCCATAGCAGAGAGCTGGCCTGGAAGAGGGGCCATCGGGATAGAATCCGGCGCCCCAACCGGGACTAGAACCCGGTGTGCCAGTGCCGCAAGGTGGAAGATTAGCCTGTTAAGCCACAGCACCAGCCATATCCTGCCACTTTACCAAACTTTTTTATGAGTTCCAATAGTCTCTCAGTGGAGTCTTTTGGATTATATATATATATATATATATATATATATATATATATATATTTACACATATATATCAAGAATTACTACAAAGCACTATATGCCAACAAATCAGAAAATGAGAAATCAGAAAATTTTTTATATATATATATATATATATAATCATGTCATCTGCAAATAGGAATAGTTTTTACTTCCTCTCTTCCAATTTGAATCCCTTTGAATTCATTTTCTTGCCTAATGTTTCTGCCTGAAGTTTCCAGGACTATGCTGAATAGCACTGCTGAGAGTGGGTATCCTTATCTTGTTCTGGATCTTAGGAATGCTTACAGCATTTCCCCTTTCAATATAATGCTGATCATGGGTTTGTCATAAGTTGTGTTGATTGTGTTGATAAATGTTTCTTCTATACCTAATTTGCTTAAGGTTTTCATCTGAAAGGATGTTTATTTAATCAAATGCTTTCTCTGCATCTATTGATAACCGTATGGTTTTTGTTCTTCAGTTTGTTAATGTGATGTACCACATTGATTAGTGAATATTGAACCATCCTTGCATACCAGGGATAAAGCCCACTTGGTCTGGGTGAATGATTTTTCTGTGTTGTTGGATTTGATTCACTAGCATTTTGTTGAGGATTTTTACATCTGTATTCATCAGGGATATTGGTCTATAGTTCTCTTTCTCCGTTGTATCTTTTTCTAGTTTAGGAATTACAGTGATACTGGCTTCATAGGAGGAGTTTGTGAGGATTTCCTCCCTTTCTATTGTTTTGAATAACTTGAGAAGTAGTGGAATTAGTTCTTCTTTAAATGTCTGGGAGAATTCAGCAGTGAATCCATCTAGTCCTGAGCTTTCTTTGTTGGGAGGGTCTTTATAACTGATTCAGTCTCCATCTTGGTTATTGGTCTGTTTATGTTCTATGCCTCCATGAGTCAATTTTGGTAGATTGTATATGTACAGGGATCTATCCATTTCTTCTACATTTTCTTATTTGTTGGCATATAGTGCTTTGTAGTAATTCTTGATGATTCTTTTTATTTCTGTGTTATCTATAATTACATTTCCATCTCTGATCCTGTTGATTTGGGTATTCTCCCTCTTTTTTTGGTTAGTTGAGTTAATGCTATATCAATTTTCTTAGTCTTTCAAAATAGCCCTTCATTTCACTAACTTTTTGTATTTTTTATTTCAATTTCTTTATTCTCCAAATTGAATTATTTTTTCTTCCTACTAATGTTGGGATTGCTTTGTTGTTTTTATAGGTCCTTTAGATGTATCAATAGTTCATTTATTTGGTGCCTTTCCAATTTCTTGATCTAAGCACCAATTGCTATAAATTTCCCTCTTAATACTGTTTTTGCTGTATCCTATAATTTTGGTATGTTGCATTGTCATCTTCATTCATTTCCAGAATTTATTTATTTCTCTTTTGATTTCTTCTATGACCTACTGTTCATTCAGGAGCATGTTGTTTATTGTCCACGTGTTTGCCAATATTCTAGAGATGCTTGAGTTGTTAATTTCCTACTGCATTCCACTGTAATCAGAAAAGATGCATGGTATGATTTCGGTTTTTTTAAATATGCTGAGACTTGCTTTAAAGCCTAGCATATGGTCTATCCTAGAGAAAGTTCCATGCTTTGATGAAAAAGTGTATTTTGCAACTGTGGGATGAAATGATCTGTAGATATGTTAGGTCCATTTGGTAATAGTGTAGATTAGCTCTGTTGTGTCTTTGCTACTTTTGTCTAGTTGATCTGTCCACTAATGAAAGCAGGGTGTTGAAGCCCCCCACTGCTATAGTATTGAAGTCTGTGTCTCCACTTAGATCCATCACATTTCTTTTAAATAGCCAGGTACCCTGATATTGAGTGCATATGTATTTACTATAGTCACATCTTCCTGTTGAATTGATGTCTTAATCAATACATAGTGTCCTTCTTTTTCTCGTTTAATAGGTTTTTTAAAAATATTTTATTTATTTACTTACTTGAGAGGTAGAGTTAGAGAGAAAGAGAGAGAGAGAGAGAGAGAGAGAGAGAGAGAGAGAGAGAGAATGAATGGGAATGGGAATCCAAGGTCTTCCATCTGCTGGTTCACTCCCAAAATGGCCACAAAAGCCAGAGCTGGGCCAATCTGAAGCCAGGAGCCAGGAGCTTCTTCCAAGTCTCCCACATGGATGCAGTGGTCCAAGCACTTGGGCCATCTTCCACTTCTTTCTTAGGCCATGGAAGACAGCTGGATCCAAAGAGGAGCAGCCAGGACATTACCCCAGCTATGGTTCAGTCACAGAGCTCCCACAGTCTCAGTACACAGGTCTCCCACCATCATGGGGTACAGAGGATCTGCTCAGCCCCGTTAGCCTGTACCTTCTGTGGAGAGGCAGAGATGTTCCCAGAGCCAGCTGCATATGGCTGTTCCACTTAGGTAATTTGAGCCCTAGAGCCTGTGATGTGTTTAGAGGCTGGGGGTACCTCATAGTCCTACTTGGTTACCCAGCTGCCTGTCAGTCCTCCCACCCAAACTCAAGTCAGCGGGGAAGGTGGCTTTGTCCTTCTGGTAAAATCTCTAGATCACATATATGCACATTAGCTGTCATTCACAACCCCTACTCCTTTTACAAAGGTGCTTTCCCCCCACTGGTTGCTGGGTATGTGCACCCGAGCTGCTGCTGCCACTAACACTAAATCAGTGGCTTCTTGGCCAGTTGCTGGGCACATTCACAAAGGCTGGTGCAGCTGCTGCTTATGTCCAAAAGAGCACTTGCCCTCCCTAATCTGGTAGTAAGGTGCCATTGTTGGGAGGATGGGGAGAGAGATATATGCCCCTTTTCTTTTCACTAGGCTAGAAGATACCCTATTCTCCCAGCCCCAAAGGCTCCAGGCTAGACTCACGCCAGGCTCTCTCTCTGGCTACAGCACCCAGTGGCACAGGCTGTTGCAGTCTGATCTCAACTTTTGTGCTGCATGTCCACACCCTCCACATAGATCCACATAGATAGCATTCATCTTCCTTCTGTAGAATTTCCATTGTAGTTTTCTAACTCCCCCCATCCATTTTTTTTTTACTATCTTCCCCTAGCCTAGAGAAGTACACACCCTCCCTATTCTAACATCTGAGAATATTTTTTAATGTTTATTTTTATTTATTTGAAAGGCAGGGAGGGAGGGAGGGAGGGAAGGAGGGAGGGAGAGAGAGAGAGAGATAGAGAGAATCTTCCATCTGCCAGTTCACTTCCCAAATGCCCACAACACTCAGAGCTAGGCCAGGAGCCTGGAACTACATCTGGGTGTCTCACATGGGTGGTAGGGACCCAAGTACAATAGCCAACATTTGCTTCTTTGCAAAGTATACATTAGCAGAAAGCTGGATTCAAAGTAGAGGTAGGACTTGATCCCAGGCACTATAATATGGCATGTGGGTCCATTAAGCACTTGAACCATCATCTGCTGCCTCACAAAGTACACATTATCAAGAAGCTGGATCGAAAGCAGAGTTGGGATTTGATCCCAGGCACTACAATATGGGATGTGTATCTCCCAAGCAGTGACTTAACCCACTGAGCCACAATGTCTGCTCCTGATTAATGAAATATAGTTTTCTTAATGCCTAAAAATTTCAACTGAAGCCTCAAAGCTGAAAATAATAAATATTATGTATACCCATGATTAAAAATTGCTTATGGATGATGAGATATCATACACCTATTGAAAAAACTAACATAAAAATTATCACAGTGCTAAATGCTGGTAAGCATGTGAAGAAACTAGATCTCTAACACATTGTTGGTGAGAACATAAGAAATACAGCCCCCTTAGAAAATAGTTTAGCATTTTCTATAAAATAAAACATACAGCAATCATACAACCCAGTAGGCACATTACCAGACCTTGATGGAAAGAAATGGAAATGTATATTCACATAAAAACATGTCCATGAATGGTTATAGCAGCTTCAGATTAATAACCAGAGACTCTAACAAATGCAGATGTCCTTCAGTAAGCAAATAGTTAAACAAACTGATAGACCCATACCATGGAATACCACTCAAACAAAAAGGAACAAACTATTGAATTATGATGATACTCAGCTCTCAAATATATTAAGCTGAGTGCAAAGAGATAAAGAAGTGGCACTCTTGACCCATCATTCACTCCTAGAGAGAGGGAGAGGGAAATGAAAAGAATGAGAAAATATATTAAGAGAAATAGAACTTTTTTGGAGGGAATTGTTGTTGGCAGTAGGAAGATGGGTTGATATGTCCCCAAAAATGAGTTAAAGGGGTATTAAAAGTACTCATAGAAAATAAGGGCTTGGGGCTGGTATTTTGGTATAATGGGTTGAGCCACCACCTAAGGCACCGGTATCCTACATGGGCACCAGTTCAAGTCTCAGCTGCTCTACTTCCAATCTAGCTCCTGGCTGATGCACCTGGGAAAGCAGTAGAGGATGGCCCAAGTGCTTGGCCTCTGCACCCAAGTGGGAGACCCAAAAAAAGCTCCTGGCTCCTGACCTCAGCCTGGCTCAACCCTGTCTGTTGCATCCATTTGAGGAGTAAACCAGCAGATTTGGAAGGTCTCTCTTTTTGTCTTTCCCTGTCTCTAACTCTGCCTTTTAAATAAATAAATCTTTAAAAAAAAAAAAAAAGTAGGGGCTTGCTAGAGGAAAGACTGACATGTACTTTTTTGCTGTCAGTTTCTGCTGAACTGACATTGGCTGTATAACCAGAGTGTAGCAAGAGGGAAAGAGATTTCAGGATCACAAGATGTTTGTCTAGAGAGAAGTAAGGCTTAAGGCCATTGCCTAATACACAGTAAAAGTGGACTGAAGGAAGGAGGTTGGATGGAGCTTTCCCTAATGGCAAGGCTAGAGGCAGGGCATCTGGGAAATAGAAGTGTCCTTCCACAGAGGACTGGGCAAGAGCCGTGTGGTACCAACTAAGATAAGCATGCATGAGTCACCTTCAAAGAACCTTGACCAAAAGTGTAAGAGGTCTCCAGAACAAAATTGTCAGAGGCAAGAGATACTTCACAACAGCATCAGTTGAGTGGGATTCATAAAAGGTAAGGCAAGGTGCACTGGTCTTTTCAAGAAGCACAGGGCAGGGGCAGGGATTTGCCACACTGCAGCCGCTTGGTGCTTGGGGCACCGGCATCTCACGTTGGAGTGCCTGAGTTTGAGTCCTAGCTCTGCTCTCTATTTTAGCTTCCTGCTAGTGTACACCCTGGGATGCTGTAGGTGATGGCTCAAGTAGCTGAGTCTCTACCATTCAAGTGGGAGATCTAGATTGAGTTCCATTCTTCTGACTTTGGCTTGGTCCAGCCCCAGATGTTCCAGGCATTTGAGGAGTTAACCAGCACATAGAAGATTTCCCTCTCCCTTCCCCTCTCCTTCCCTCATTATTCAAATAATTGTTCAAAGAGCTCTCATTAAAGAACTTTAAAAGTCCACAGCAGAGGCACCAGTATTGAGTTGAAAAGTACTCAAAGATCCAAGATTATATCCCTAGACAATAGCAATAGGCAAAAAGACCCTTGCATGTCTTTTTTTAAATTATTTTTTAAGATTTACTTATTTATTTGAAAGGCAGAGAGAGAGAGAGAGAGGCAGAGGCATAGAGAGAGGTCTTCCATCTGCTAGTTCACTCCCCAGATGGCTGCAACCACTGGAGCTGCGCCGATCCAAATCACAAGCCAGGAGCCTCTTCCGGGTGTCCCATGTGGGTGCAGGGGCCCAAGGACTTGGGCCATCTTCTGCTTTCCCAAGCCATAGCAGAGAGCTGGATGGAACAGCCGGGACTCAAACTGGTACCCGTATTGGATGCTAGAACTGCAAGCAGTGGCTTTACCCACTACTCCACAGTACCAGCCCCTCCATGCCTCCTTAGCATAAAATGCTGATGTACTCTTAGAAAAACCAACAGAATTGGAAAGTGAAAGAAGAAAGCAAATATAACAAATAGCAAAATAGCCATACCACTATCTCCACTTCCCTACTTCAGATTTCCAGGGCTATGTCAGATCTGAGCTGTAGAGAAAGGATAGAAGCTTAGAACTAGGCGAGAAATTGGGGATTTGATGAGGTTGGGATTTCTTAATATTGAAAAATAAGAACATTTCACTGAGACTTGAAAATAATAAAACAGCAAAGAGATTTACCCAAGGTATCACAAGGAATGAAAATGTAAGAAGAGCCCATAGATATATCTGAAGGGCAATTACAGAGAAAAATCATGTTGTTTCCTGAGGGCCTCCTTCCAACACCAGCTTTCAATAAGCCATGACAAGTCCTTGAATCTTTCCTTTAATCTTTGTTATGCCTACTTGTGCTCTCCCCAAAGGAATTCTTCTCTTGTGCTAAAAACAACTTCCTCCAATGTTTCATTTCACCTATTGTAACTGCTGTGAAGAGAAATAGTATCTTTATCTAAAGTATTTGTTTTAGAAGTCTATGGATTGCATAAATCAGTTGGTGCGTCATTAAAATTTAGATGTTTCCACTTCGTTAATTAATCCATTCTTTCCTTTACTGGTCTGCCACCAGATAGTGCTGTGTTAAATAGTGGTAAATAATTAATTTCCCTGAGAGTCCTATTTATAATAAACAAGATTATAAGAGTCATGGTCATGAGTGAAACTCACGTAATTTGGAAGTCACTTGAATTATTCTTCTCAGAAAATCTCTGCAACAGCCCCTTACAATGACCAGCCCAAAGGTTCCTGGCCAGAACCCAGATCAGTTAACCAAGAAGTTTGGTTTTGTCTCTTCCTCTTTGTTAATTTAATTAGTAAAGTTTCCTGGATAATTCACTGTCAGAATGAATTTGTATGAGTCACTGGAAAACTTGAACCTTTCCCAAATTCTACCTTAAAATGAACAAAGGAAAAAATGTTCAGCAGCTAACTTAGAGATGATAGATACTATCTACTGCATCAGAGTCCTTTGAAGTTCTATTTGTAACCTCTATCTACATCCTCAGGCAGACTAACTCACATGCAAGAGGCGTTAGAAATTTCAGTTTTTAAGATGTAAGAACTTAATGCACAAGATAATCTTACTTTACCAGTAACATTTATCAACTGTTTGTCTTGAAAATTGCAATCTATTTAAAATAAACCTTCATCTGTCTTTTCTATTAAAATAGAGCCAAGAACAAGGCACTGAGATTCTTGAATGCATAACTGAGTTATACTAATATCAAATCAGCAAGAGAAATGTGAGGTGCCACCCTATATTTAGCAATCTAAGGAATGTATTTTGAAAACAGTAAGGCAGGGTAAAATATTGATATCTGGAATACAACAGTTTGATATAATTAGAACTAAGCTTTATTATAAAGTTTTCTTTTTGGAATTTTTGTAGTCCAAAAAGTACTGAAAATTTCATGCAATCTTAAGTGCTAAAAGAAATTAGGATTATGTTCTAATTCTTAGAGCAAATGGCAATCATCCAATGCTAATGTTGAATTCTGTTGAAGTGTATATTATAGTAAGGTAGCAGATCCCCATATACCCTTTTATAATTTAGGTGTTCATTCTGTCAACTATAGGCAATATAGCCTGCAGAGAATGCAAAGCTAAGTCCCTCCCCACTGAAGGGAGCTGCCTTATCCAAGGTTATACCTCCTCTCAGGTGACTCCTGAATCCACTTTGATGTGTAGGTGACAGGAAAAGGAAGTGTTTCCAAGGCAACACCTTGCCTCTATTATAAATAATTTTGAAGGGTTATCTGCTCCAGAGCTCTGTGTAAAGTTGGCTACCAAATTCTCTTTCCTGCTGCCTTCACTCTCTAACAAGTGTTGTTTACAAGAGCGTTGTCCAATGAATCCACCATACACAAAGTTCTGGCAGTCTGTTTCCTAGGAAAACTACCTAAGACAAAAGGATACAGGACTAGGTTGAAGGTTCCCAATTGGCCATATCAGAGAGAATCTTAAAAACAGAATCATGATAATAATAGATTATAATACACTGAATAAGCATAATGAACCTGAGGAAGGGAATAGAGAAATGATTTATTAAAAATATTTTTTATTTACTTGAAATACAGAGAGAGGTAGAGACAGAGAGGTCTTCCATCCACTGGTTCACTCCCTAAATGACCGCAGAGGCTGGAGCTGAGCCGATCCAAAGCCAGGAGCCAGGAGCTTGTTCCAGGTCGCCCACATGGGTGCAGGGGCCCAAGAACTTGGGATATCCTCCGCTGCTCTCCCAGCCTATAGCAGAGAGCGGGATTGGAAGTGGAGGAGCCAGGACTCGAACCTGCGCCCACGCAGGCACTGCAAGCCAGGGCTTTAACCTGCCGCACCATAGTGCCAGCTCCAAGAAAGGATCTTTTGAGCATCTATTTATTAGTACAATTCTGACAAAAAAATGTAAAAGGACTGTTGTAAATAGGAATTTAACATGTGGCAAGCATTTCAAAAGATGCTTGATTTCCCCCAAAGTCAACAGGGAACGTTAATGTGCTGGTAGGTGGAGGGTAGCTAAGGATCAGAACACAGACGTAATCTTGAAATATCTTCCTGCAAAGTACAAGTTAACTACGAAGGAACATGGAGAATTTAATAAAAGAATTTAAAGAAACTTGGCAAACACAAATATGGTCAAGGTTAATATCACCAGGTCTGCAGTGTGTACCTCTTGATATGCACAGTATCATTTTTCCGAAGGTTACAAGATTTGAATACGACTGCGTGGAAACATCAGATGGGTCTAAGCTGAGGAACATTCCACTGAATATGGGGCATCTTAAAAATTGAAGGAAACAGATAAGACAGAGGACCTGTTCCAGACTGAAGGGATCTGAAGAAACATGACAAATCCAACACACGTTCCTATAGGCCACTCTGGATCAGCAATGCCAAACAGGCCTTCAGGCACAGTTGAAACTTGAGTCAGGCCTGTGAGTTGGATCATTAGTGGTGTATCAGTATTGATGTAATGATGTGGAGGTTTGTGTGCTGATCATATTGGAGAATATCCTCATTTGAGGGAACTATCCCCTGGAACACTTAGAAAATATTGACTCTAGTTTGCTCTTAAAAGGTTCAGGGGAAAATCTAATGTGTGGGGGAGTTAGGAGAGGAAAATGCAACAAAATAGAAACTGGAGTCTGGATGGAAAAGATGTGGGACTTTTACTACGGCAGATTTTCTAAAACCTTCTAATTATCTCAAAGTGAATTGTTAAAAATTACTATATGTACTACTTTTTTTAAAAATAGATCTATTTTTATTTATTTGAAAGGCTGAGTTACAGAGACAGACATCTTCCATCTACTGGTTCACTCCCCAGATGGCCACAACAGCCAGACCTGGGCCAGCCCCAAGGCAGTATCCAAGAGCTTCTTCCACGTCTCCCAAGGACTTGGGCCATCTTCCCTGCTCCTGCTTTCCCGGGCACATTAGAAGGAAGCTGAATGGGAAGTGTAACAGCCAGGTCTTGAACCGGCACCCATATTGGATGCCAGTGTTGCAGTCAGCTCCAATTATGTACATCTTATAGGCACTAGCAATACAAATTACCATTGTTTCTATTGGACCAAATGAACATTTAAAACATGTCAAAGATTAACTCAGACACAAACATGGCATAGACTAAAAAACCAAAACCAAACCAGTCACTGTCTGTGATTGATGGGCAGAGTTAACTTGTCTTTCTTTTGAACCATGTCTGCACAACTCTATAAAGGTCACTATAATAGCAATCCCTTGATTTACTATGATTTGATGGCCCAGGATCTAGTAAATATTTGGATATACTTTTGTTTTTGTGAGAAAAATGTGCATTGGGAAAGTTACATGCAATGTTCTGTATGTCTGTTGTATAAAGTGGGTCGTATTGGTTAAATCTTATATATTCCTGATTCCTGCCACTTGAGCTATCAATTACCATATTTCAGTCTATACATCAGTCTATCTAGCTATACCCACCCTGAAAGTCTAAACTGCATCTCAAATATAACCAACCTAAGCTCCACATTGTCAAAAAAAAAAATTCTTAATGTTTCTCCTTTTAGTTAATGGCATCGTCCTTCCAGTTTCTCATAACAAAAATTTTGCCATTATCCTTGACTCCTTTTCTTAGCCATATGTGATCTTTCAGTAAATCTTGTCAACTCTATCTGAAAAAATATTTGAAATATGACCACTTTTCACTACCTTCATTGCTAATTCCCTTGTCTAAGTCATCATCTTTTATCAGCATTATGGTGATATCTGGTTAAGGAGACATCCTTGCATTTGCGTAGTAAACAAAGTGATGTTGTAAAACTCAAGTCAGTTCATGACACTTCTTTGTTCAATGATTTCCAACGATGGCTATTAAAGCCATCCATGTTTAGAGATTTTCTATTAATCTTTCATGTTAATACACAATTTTGAGTGGAGGTACTGGCTACGTTTCCTCTGAAATATCTTTCCATCTATAATTGTACAGAACATATTCGTATAAGACAGAGATAATGCCTTCTGTTAGAGCAAAGATCAGTTTACTGTCTTGGAAGACAGAGATGCTGTCATCATTTGAAACAAAGATCAGACATGATGATTCCCATGATAGCAATTTTTTTTTTTTGACAGTGAGAGAGAGAGAGAGATAGATAGAGATAGAAAGGTCTTCCTTCTGTTAGTTCACTCCCCAAATGGCCGTTACGGCCGGCGCTGCACCAATCCAAAGCCAGGAGCCAGGTGCTCCCTCCTGGTCTCCCATGCGGGTGCAGGAGCCCAAACACTTGGACCATCCTCCACTGCCCTCCTGGGCCACAGCAGAGAGCTGGACTGGAAGAGGAGCAACTTAGACTAGAACCCGGCGCTCATATGGGATGCCAGTGCCGCAGGCGGAGGATTAACCAAGTGAGCTACAGTGCCGGCCCACAAATTTAGATCTCTGACCTCACATTTCCTCCCCAAGGAACCTACTATATATGTATCATCTGGCTCCTTTTGCATTTTCCTGAGAGAATTTGGACTCATAGAACTGACTAAAAAATGTGCTGTCTGCTGCTAATGCTAGAATAAACAATCCTTTGTCTCTGTCACAGTTTATGTCTTCTGCTGTCATCAGTGAAAATGTGGTAAGCTAGTAAGTCAGCTTGCTACCAGGAAGTCTCAGATCCTACACAGTTCTTGACAAGTGATCTGATCCCCAAAGCCTCACCCCTTCTTAATCTTCTAGTAAGGTCGTTAATGCCTCCATATGCATACACCCGTTTCTGTTTTCCCTGTTTTTTTCTCTCTAGTACATAGCAACATTTAACAGATCATTTTGTAACAGGCAGTTTTTTTTTTTTTTTTTTTACAGATTTATTTGAAAGGCAGAGTTATAGAGAAAGAGAGAGACAGAGAGAATATGAACATACTCCATCTGCTGGTTGCTCCCTAAATGGCCACAAAGGCCAAGACTAGGCCAGCCAAACCAGGAGCATCATCCGGGTCTCCCATGCAGGGGCACTGGCCCATTACTTGGGCCATAATCTTCTGCTTCCCCAGGCGCATTAGCAGGGAGTTGGGTCAGAAGTGGAGCACCTGGAACTCTAATAGATACCCATATGGGAAACCAGTGTCACAAGAAGCAGCTTTAATTCTACTTCTAGGAACCTTGTTAAAGTGCCAGCACAAACCTTTGCCTATAATGACAGAGACAGGTCTGTCAATGGTCAGTGAGTCTGGAAGATAGATAGCCTATCAGGAAACAGTTTATGGTTTCAAAATACATATGGAATATTTTCATCACAAACTGATCCTTTCTAGGAGTTACTGGGCAAACAAGAAACGATATGTCGATGACTAAATATCTTGTGACTAAGCTGCTGGTATATCCAACCCAATTCTTCTCTTGGCATTTTTTAATCCTGAAAGAAACATCTTAATCATATAGAACTTAGTCATTTTCCTATTCTAGTATATCCTTGAAGCCTTGTAAATAAAAATGTAGGTTCTTGCACCAATACTTAGCATATATTAGAAAATTTAATTCAGTATTTTCTTTTTTTTTTTTATTTAGTGAATAAAAATTTCCAAAGCACAGCTTATGGATTACAAAGGCTTCCCCCCCGACAACTCCCCCCCCCCTGCAACCCTCCCCTTTCCCATTCTCTCTCCCCTTCCATTCACATCAAGATTCATTTTCAATTCTCTTTATATATAGAAAATCAGTTTAGTATATATATAGATTTCAACAGTTTGCTCTCCCATAGCAACGCAAAGTGACAAAAATACTGTTGGAGTACTAGTTATGGCATTAAATAACAGTGTACATCACATTAATGACCGAGATTCTGCAAAATAATTAAAAAAAAATTATTTTTCTATGTAATTTCCAATTTAAAAAAACCAAGTTTTTTTTTTTTCATTTTCAATTATCTTTATATACAGGAGATCACTTCAGTATATACTAAGTAAAGATTTCATCAGTTTGCACCCACACATAACCACAAAGTGTAAGAATAGTTTCAGTACTAGCAATATCATTACTTCACCTTCAACAACCTATTAAGGACAGATCCCACATGGGACGTAAGTACACAGTGACTCCTGATGTTGTTTTAACAATTTAACACTCTTGTTTATGGCATCAGTAATCTCCCTAGGCTCTAGCCATGAGTTGCCGAGGCTATGGAAGCCTTTAGGGTTCGCCGTCTTAGATCCCATTCCGACAAGGCCATAGTCAAAGTGGAAGTTCTCTCCTCCCTTCAGAGAAAGGCACCTCCTACTTTGATGGCCCCGTTCTTTCCTCTGGGATCACACTTGCTGAGATCCTTCATTTAGGTCTTCTTCTTATTATTATTTTTTTTTCCCCAGCGTGTCTTGGCTTTCCATGCCTAAAATACTCTCATAGGTTCTTCAGCCAGATCCAATTGCCTTAAGGGCTGATTCTGAGGCCAGAGTGCTATTTAGGACATCTGTCATTCTATGAGTCTGCTGTGTCTCCCCCTTCCCATGTTGGATCCTTCTCTCCCCCCCCCCTTTTTTTTTAATCAGTTAGTATTAGCAGACATTAATCTTGCTTGTGTGATCCCTTTGACTCTTAGGCCTATCAGTGTGATCAGTTGTGAGCTGAAATTGATCACCTGGGCTGGTGAGATGGCATTGGTACATGCCACCTTGATGGGATTGTATTGGAATCCCCTGGCACTTTTCTAACTCCATCATTTGGGGCAAATCCAATTGAGCATGTCCCCTATTATACATCTCCTCCCTCTCCTTTTCTCATTCTTATATTTAACCAGGATCGCTTTTCAGTTAAGATTTAGACACCTCAGAATAATTGTGTGTTAATTACAGAGTTTACAAAAAAAAAATACTAAAATGGATAAAGTGTTACATTGTACATCGACAGTCAGCACCATAGCTGATCAAGTCACTATTTCTCATAGTGTCCATTACACTTCCACAGGTTACCCTTTGGTGCTCAGTTAGTTGTCACCAATCAGGGGAAACAAATGATATTTGTTTCTTTGGGACTGGCTTAATTCACTTAGCATGATGCTTTCCAGATTGTTCCATCTTGTTGCAAATGACTGGGTTTCATTGTTTTTGACTGCTGTATAATTAAAGGGATACCAATTGGGAAGGAAGAACTCAAACTATCCCTCTTTGCAGACGATATGATTCTTTATTTAGGAGACCCAAAGAGCTCTTCTAAGAGACTATTGGAACTCATAGAAGAGTTTGGCAAAGTAGCAGGATATAAAATCAATGCACAAAAATCAACAGCCTTTGTATACATAGGCAATGCCACGGCTGAGGAAGAACTTCTAAGATCAATCCCATTCTCAATAGCTACAAAAACAATCAAATACCTTGGAATAAACTTAACCAAGGACGTTAAAGATCTCTACGATGAAAATTACAAAACCTTAAAGAAAGAAATAGAAGAGGATACCAAAAAATGGAGGAATCTTCCATGATCATGGATTGGAAGAATCAACATCATCAAAATGTCCATTCTCCCAAAAGCAATTTATACATTCAATGCAATACCAATCAAAATACCAAAGACATTCTTATCAGATCTGGGAAAAATGATGCTGAAATTCATATGGAGACACAGGAGACCTCAAATAACTAAATTAATCTTGTGCAACAAAAACAAAGCTGGAGGCATCACAATAGTAGATTTCAGGACATACTACAGGGCAGTAGTTATCAAAACAGCATGGTACTGGTACAGAAACAGATGGATAGACCAATGGAACAGAATAGAAATACCAGAAATCAACCCAAACATCTACAGCCAACTTATATTTGATCAAAGATCCAAAACCAATTCCTGGAATAAAGACAGTCTATTCAATAAACGGTGCTGGGAAAACTGGATTTCCACGTGCAGAATCATGAAGTAAGATCCCTGCCTTTCACCTTACACAAAAATCCACTCAACATGGATCAAAAACTTAAATCTATGACCAGACACCATCAAATTATTAGAGAGCATTGGAGAAACCCTGCAAGATATAGGCACAGGTAAAGACTTCTTGGAAAATACCCCAGGAGCACAGGCAGTCAAAGCCAAAATTAACTATTGGGATTGCATCAAATTGAGAAGTTTCTGTACTTCAAAAGAAACAGTCAGGAAAGTGAATAGGAAACCGACAGAATGGGAAAAAATATTTGCAAACTATGCAACAGATAAAGGGTTGATAACCAGAATCTACAAAGAAATCAAGAAACTCCACAACATCAAAACAAACAATCCACTTAAGAGATGGGCCAAAGACCTCAACAGACATCTTTCCAAAGAGGAAATCCAAATGGCCAACAGGCACATGAAAAAATGTTCAAGATCACTAGCAATCAGAGAAATGCAAATCAAAACCACAATGAGGTTTCACCTCACCCTGGTTAGAATGGCCCACATTCTGAAATCAACCAACAACAGATGCTGGAGAGGATGTGGGGAGAAAGGGACTCTAATCCACTGTTGGTGGGAATGTAAACTGGTTAAGCCACTATGGAAGTCTGTCTGGAGATTCCTCAGAAACCTGAACATAACCCTACCATTCAACCCAGCCATCCCACTCCTTGGAATTTACCCAAAAGAAATTAAATTGGCAAATAAAAAAGCCATCTGCACATTAATGTTTATTGCAGCTCAATTCACAATAGCTAAGACCTGGAACCAACCCAAATGCCCATCAACAGTAGACTGGATAAAGAAACTATGGGACATGTACTCTAATTCAGTATTTTCTATGACTGAGTACTGAAATAAAAAGTTAAAGCCTGTCTCATTATATAAAGAAATCAATAATCATTGAGCATCTTCTCAAATCGTTAGAGCTAACGATAAAATCCATTTCTTGCGGCATTTAGTTCAGTGGCCTTTATATACTGTTTCATACTCATCACAACTTGGGAAAAGCACTAGCTAGGAGGTTATTTGTTTCACAGTTAGCTCACATGTACACAAACAATTCTCAGTTCTCTTGCTGATCCAGTATTAACAATAGTTTCAGCTGAAACTTCCTCATGAGGCACAATCCCAGAACCCCATCTGCTTAGGAACATGTTGGTCTTGACTGGCCTCTCCCATTCCTGAACCCTCTCCCAGATATTCAGTCTAGCCAAGGTAAAGCCAGATAGACACCATCAAAAAACTTAGTCTGATAAGTTTTTTCTATATATATCATTTATTCTGAGCAATACTTTCCAGAAACTCTTTCTCAAAAGGGAGAAGGTAAAGGTTATTTTTAAGATGTTAAAAGCATATATTATAGATTAAAAGTACAAGTTATTCATTAATTTTTGAAATATTAGCTATCTACTTATAACCTGAAGCTTGCTTTCTACCTCACAACATTCACAGTAAGATGCCCATAAAGAAACATAAATATATAATATGAAAAATACAGGAAGCTTTATATTATGGAATGCGTAAGACTTTTCAAAATAGTAGACAACAGGGGCCTGTGCTGTGGTATAGTGAGTAAAGCAGCTGCCTGTGGCTCCAGCATCCCATATGGGCACTAGTTCTATCCAACTCCCTGCTAAGGTGTCTGGGAAAGCAGTGGAAGATGGCCCAGGTACTTAGACCCCTGCACCCACATGGGAGACCCAGAAGAAGCTCCTGGCTTCAGATCAGCCCAGCTCTGGCTATTGTAGCCATTTGGAGGGTGAATCAGTGAGCAGAACATCTCTCTCACCCTCTTTCTCTATAACTCTACCTTTCAAATAAATAATCTTAAAAATAGGAGACAACAAATCATAAAAAAACGAGAATTTTGCTAAATAAAAAGTTAAATATCTGAAAAACAAAACATAATCAAACTAAAAAGAGGATTTACTTGCAAAATATGAGTTCTTAAAAATTTCATGGAAAATGTGTATGATGAAAAATATGTATAATTTCAACATCTCACCCTTCTTAAAATGGTTTATTCATTTTTAAGCTGATTTCCTTGGAGGACATTTAAACTTTTTTTAAAATATCAGTTAATAGTGGGAAAAAATGACTACACTGACCTGGTTAAATTCTCAAGGCCCTCAGCTTGTTAGGGATGGATGAAATTACACATACTACTTTTTATAAAATGTCTTGACATTGATGGAATTTATGTATTCGAAGTTTTAATTAGCTTTTCACAGATTCAATGTGCTTTGTAGATACAATTCTAAGAACATAAAAAACATTCCCTTCCTCCCTCCTCCTGCCCTCCATCATTTGACAGGCAGAGAGAAGCAAAAACAGACTGAATGTGAGCTCCCTTTGCTGGTTCACTTCCCCAAATGCCCACAGTGGTCAGGGAGGGAGTGGAGTGCTGAAACCAGGAGCTCAAAATTCAAACTAGGTCTCTCTGCCATATGGATACCTGGAATCCAATCACTTGAGCCATCATCACTATCTCCCAGGGCCCACACTAACAGGGAGGCAGAGCCAGGAACTGAATTCGGGTACTCTGATGTGGTATGCAAATGTCCTAACTGGAACCTTAAGCGAGATCAAACAACTGCCTGTAAATATCCTATTTTTTTATTTTTATTTTTTAATTCCATCTCCAAACTTTTAGAAGTCCTCTCATATAATTAGAAAGGATTAGGATCCAGCACACATTTTTAAAGTTGCCAATCCAATAGAAAAAATAGACATGAACACAGAAATCAAGGAAAAATCCAAATAGTTTACATTCAAACCAAATCAACTTCACTTATTATCAGCAAAATGCAAACTAAAATCAAATTATCCAAGATTGCAAAAAGTTTAAAATTATAGTAATTTCAAGAGTGAGGGATGACATAGATAAGCATAATCTAACATTTACTGTTGTTGGATAATAACTAGTACAGACACTGAGGAGAGTAATTTGGTGGCATCTATCAAATCTAAAAATGCACATAGATGATCAAAGTGAGATTCCACTTCTCATTTTTATGCACAAGAAACTTTCTTGCATATTTATAAAGATACAACAAGGTGTACCCACTGTAGCAATATTAGTTAATTAAAATAAAATTAAAAGCAATTCAAGTGTCTTTCAATATGGGAGTGTTTAAATAAATTATGATCTAATTGATCCTAGGAAATAAAACTGTAGCATACCCAGAAGTAAAAGGAGGCAGTGTATTTGGAGCTAAAAGACCAAAGAAATATAGACAGGGGCCACCAAATTTCCAGGAATGTCATTCACTGAACATCTCCAGGGAAAAGTATTCTTATAGCTTGCAATATGAGCAGCACCCTACTTCTCCCTACCCTCATTGTGCAGGGCACCTTATGTATATTATATACTTGAATAGGTGACTAGAACTTAAAAGGCCTCAGAGGCTATGATAAAGAATTTGCATTTGATTTTAAGTAAAATCCCTAAAGTATTTAAATAAAGGTATGAATCCACATTTTAAAAATATACCTCTTGTAGTTACATGAAGTGCATTAAAAGGGTGTAAGACAAGAAGTAAAATATCCATCAGGAATGTATTGCTGGGATCTAATCAAGTGATGATAGTGGCCTCAACTTGGACAGTGACAATGGAAATGGAAAGCTGGGTATATGTATGAAATATATCATGTAGATTACTCTATAAAACTTATTAATGCATTGGACTAGAAAATGTACAGGAAATTTTGGAAAGGATAAAGTTAGGTTTCTGTAGGAGACTTGAATGGGTGGCAGAACCATTTATGGATATGAAGAAGGCTGCAAAAAATCTTTTTTTTCTTTTTTCTTTTTTTTTTTTTGAGAGGCAGAGTGGACAGTGAGAGAGAGACAGAGAGAAAGGTCTTCCTTTTGCCGTTGGTTCACCCTCCAGTGGCCGCCGTGGTAGCGCGCTGCGGCCGGCGCACCGCGCTGATCCGATGGCAGGAGCCAGGTGCTTCTCCTGGTCTCCCATGGGGTGCAGGGCCCAAGCACTTGGGCCATCCTCCACTGCACTCCCTGGCCACAGCAGAGAGCTGGCCTGGAAGAGGGGCAACCGGGACAGGATCGGTGCCCCGACCGGGACTAGAACCCGGTGTGCCGGCGCCGCAAGGCGGAGGATTAGCCTAGTGAGCCGCGGCGCCGGCCCAAAAAATCTTTCTGAAGTACATTTTTAGAGTTTTTTTATTCAATTTTCTTTTTTATTTGAAAGGTAGAATTACAGACAGAGAGAAAGGTCTTCTTCCATCTGTTGGTTCACTCCCCAAATGTCCCCAACAGCAAAGCTGGGCCAATCCAAAGCCAGGAGCTTCTCTGGGTCTCCTACGTGGGTGTAGGGGTGCAAGCACTTGGGCCATCTTCTACTGCTTTCCCAAGCTATAAGCAAAGAACTGGATCAGAAGAGGAGCAGCTGGGACTCATATGGGATGCCAGCACTGCTGATGGAGGCTTAGCCTACTACACCACAGCACCAGTCCCCTGAAGAACAATTTCAAACATGTTAATTTTGAGAGACTGAAATAGCCAAAACAAACATCAATGGAAAGAACAATAATCATAAACTCTAGAAGCCAGGGGCACATGTAGACAGATAATATGGGAACCAAGAGAAAAGGGGTATGATTGGAAATAGCCTACTTGCCCTTCAGTGAAGGGACTGCTAAGGAAATTATCCTACATTCATTCTATAAAATACTATGCCCACTAGGGCCAGCACTGTGGCATAGCAGGTAAAGCCACCACCTAAAGTGCCGGCATCCCATATGGGTGCCAGTTCAAGTCTCAGCTGCTCTACTTCCAATCCAGCTCCCTGTTAATGTGCCTGAGAAAGCAGATGATAGTCCAGGTCCTTGGACCCCTGAACCCACATGGGAGAACTGGAAGAAGCTCCTGGCTTTCGATCAGCCCAGCTCCAGCCATTTGGGGAGTGAACCAGTAGATGGAAGATCTTTCTCTTTCTCTAATAAATAAATAAGTCTTTTGTTAAAAAAAAAAATACTATGCCCACACAAGTATAGTCAACCAATCTTTGACAAAATATAATGGTGAAAGGACAGTATTTTCAACAAATGATGGAAGAACTGGACAGGCTCATGAGAAAAGAGAAAGCATAAATCTAGACATAGGCCTTAACTCTTCCACAAAAATAAATTCTAAGTGATCTAAACGTAAATGGAAAACTATAAAACTAGGAGAGACCAAGAGAGAAAATCTAGATGACCTTGATTTTGATGATGAATTTTTAGGTAAAACAGCAAAAAACTGATGAATTAGATTTCTTAGATTTATAAACTTCAAGAGAATAAAAATATAAGCTTCAGACTGGGAGAAAGTATTTGCAAATGATATATCTGTTAGAGGACTCTTATCCATGACATACAAAGAACTTTTTTAAACTCATCAGTAAAAAATTTCAAAAATTTTACAATATCTTCATTTGTTTTAATTAATTTAATGATTTGTAGATACAAGTCTAAGAACATAATGATATTCCCTTCCTCCTTCCCCTCACCCTCCACCCTTTTACTCTTTTTAGTTTTTGAGATATTTTGAATTTATATTACCCTAAGAAGTCTAAGACTTCACAGAATAAAAAATTTAATGAGTAAAAAGACGCTAGTTTAATGGGACTACAGATAATGACTATAAACTGAGTGGAAAGATGAGCCATTTCACCAATATACAATGTTGGTTTTTTTTTTTTAACCAAATTGGTTAAAAAAAAAAAAGGCAAAAATTAGACACTTCACCAGATTTCCAGATAGCAAACAACTATCGGAAGATGCTCAACGTCCTATGACTAAATTAGAGAATTACAAATTAAAATGATTAAAATGAGATGCCACAGGACACTTGTTAGAATGGCTAAAATCCAAACACTGACATCATCAAAAACTAGCAAGGGCATGGAACAACAGGAACTCTCATTCATTACTGGTAAGAATGTAAAATATCATGGCCATTTTCCAAGATAATGGAGCAATTTCTTATAAAATTATACATTTTTACCATCCGGTACAGCAATTGTGTTCCTTGGTATTTCTCAAGTTAACGGAAAACTAGTGTCCACACAAATGTCTGTACATATGCTTATGGCAGTTTTACACATAATTGGAAAGAATAAGAGGTCCCTTCAGTAGCTGAATGAACACAGAGTGACATATACAAACAATGGAGTCTTATTCTGCACTAAAAAGAAATAATCTATTAAGCCTTGAGAAAAACATGAGAATTTAAAACTGTATTACAAAGTCAAAGAAGCCAACTTGAAAATGCTACAGGGGCTGGCGCTGTGGTGCAGTAGGTTAATCCTCCACCTGTGGTGCTGGCATCCCATATGGGTGCCAGTTCTAGTCCCGGCTGCTCCTCTTCCCATCCAACTCTCTGCTATGGCCTGAGAAAGCAGAAGATGGCCCAAGTCCTTGGGCCCCTGCACCCACATGGGAGACCTGGAAGAAGCTCCTGGCTCCGGATCGGTGCAGCTCCAGCCATTGCAGCCATTTGGGGAGTGAACCAACTGATGGAAGAACTTTCTCTCTGTCCCTCCCTCTCACTGTCTGTAACTCTACCTCTCAAATAAATAAATTTTTTTTTAAATGCTACAAACTGAAGTTTGTAACTGTAAATCTGTATAGTTCTGCATACATTCCTATGGACTTTTAAGGGTACAATTTAAAAATGTGCCATGGGACCCCAAATCCCCTTAAGCTGTGTGATAAAATACCACCTTAAGTGTTAAAGTTATCATATGGATAGGATTAAGGGTCTGGTAATAATAATAGAATTAAAAAGGAGTGAATCCTCCAACATGGGAAGCAGTCCACACAGCAGACTCATAGAATAACAATCACTTTAAATAGCACTCTGACCTCAGAATCAGCTCTTAAGGCATTCTGTTCTGGCTGAAAAGTCCACAAGAACATTCCTGGCATGGAAAGCCGACATTGTGGCAAAAAAAAGAAGTCCTACATGAAATACCTCAGTGGGTGATACTCCAGTGAAAAGGAGTAGTCATCAAAGAATGGGAGGTACTTTTCTCTGAAGGGAGGAGAGAAATTCCACTTTGCTTATGGGCTTCTCTAAATACTGATGGAGACTGTGGATTCAAAAGGTTTCCATAGCCTAGGCAGCTCATGTCAAGAGCCTCTGGTGATCACAGACGTCATACACAAGAGTATTAATTGTTAAATTAACAAGAGTCACTGTGCACTATCTCCCCATGCAAGACCTCTGTCCTCAAAGAGTTGTATTATAATTATGTCTAAGTGCTCTCAAAAGATATATCATTCTTGGATGCTTCTTTAAAGTTAATTAAGTTTTAAAAGAAAGTGAAACTTTCTTCAAGATGCAATGACTTTGAACAGCTCTTGTCTTGACTGTTGAAGTTTTTTTTTTTTTCCTCTGTGCAAATTGTTGAACCCTTTATTTAGTAAATAGTTGGTCTTCTGTTCATAAAATTGAAAATGGGTCTTAGTGGAGAATAGGAATGGGCACGGTGGGAAGAATCACTGTATTCCTGGAGTTGTACTAATGAAATGCATTCCTTAATACAACGTTTCTTTGATGGGGGGGTACCAAAATGCTACACATTAATGATCTCAACTATATGTTCTCAAAAATGCAATCTAGAGTAGAACTGAGACAGTAAAAAGATTGGTGGCTGCCAGAGGCTGAGGGGAGCAGGGGGCCAAATAATTGAAACACAGAGGACTCTTCCAGCAATAAAAGTACTCTGTGTCATACTGTATAGTGAATACATGTGATTACATATCACATTTAACAGAGTGAATGCTATGTAAATGATGGACTTCGGGTGCATGTTCATCAACTGTAATAAATGTACCACTCTCATGGAGGACAAGCAGCATATGTGCAGGCAGGGCGCTCAGTACTATGTACTCAGCTTTGCAGTGAGCCTAAAAATTAAACATTGTTTTTAAAAAATACCATGCAAGTTCATAAGTAAGAGTGTCAATTGTCAAATCAACAACAGGAGTCACTGTGCACTTACTCTACTCACTATGCGAATTAATGGTAAAACTACTACTCAAACAGTACTCTATACTTTGTGTGTCTGTGTGAGTGCAGTCTGTTGAAATCTTTACTTAGTATATACTAAGTTGATCTTCTGTATATAAAGAGAATTGAAAATGAATCTTAATGAAGAATGGGATGAAAGAGGGAGCGGGAGATGGGGTGGCTACAGGTGGGAGGGAGGTTATGGGAGGAAAAGCCGATATAATCCAAAAGTTGTACTTTTGAAATTTATATTTATTAAATAAAATTTGAAAAAATACTAGCAAGTATTTAAAAGTGTCAAGAAGCAAAATATAATATTACCATCATAAAATACTGAACGAAAAGAGCAAGTATATTAATCAGTTTCTATCTATGACACAATTTGTGTGAAATAAAGCATTAGATACATACACATTAACTGTATGCACATTTTAAAAAGTCAAGCTATATAAACTATGAACAGAGGTTTCTGGGGTTAAAGGATAAAAAACTTTTTAACTTTACACTCTTCTGTATGATTTGAATGTCTTACAATGAGTTTATAGCACATTAACAATACTTCTTTTTTTTTTAAAAAAAGATACCTACCTACTTTTTTTTTAACCCATCCTTAAAATGAAATTTATGAAAATGTTCAAAGAATGCCTGTGTCAGAAATAGCTGGGCTATATATTAAAATTGTGTTTCCTAGATCTTATCCCAGCTTTAATAAATCAGGTCCTCTAAGAGTGACATCTAAGATATTTGCATTCTTAGCCATATTACCAGGTTATTTAATATCTACCATTGCAAACTGCAGTAAGTCAAATGAAAGAATATACTCTTAAAAGAACAATAGCAAATGCTGGCACCTACTGGATAAGCACCAAGGAGTTATCTATGAAGCTAAAAGTGAAAAATAGCTAGTCATGGCCTGGTCCAAATGGGGAAAATGCTAAATGATTAATTATTCAAGAAGTATCACAAACCAGCACATACTCTAGGAAGCACTGTTATAATATGAAGAAGAAAGACGGAATATAGATTCCATAAGGATAAAAACTGCCAAATGTGCTGAACTTTTTTCTTCCTAATTCCCACCTGTTCAGTTATACATAAAAGCAATATCTGATTGTAAATCTGTATAATGATTCTACTTTCATTCATATTGAAATGGATTTTTCTCATGTTTAACAACGAAAAAGTAAAACTAGGAGTTAACACTTTCTGAAGATAGGGACTTAAAATATTATCAAGTAAACTGACATTTATGTCTTTTTTTCATTTAGTCTATCTTGACTAAATTATACCCTATATTTGAATCAGGAGTATAGAATTTGAGTAATAATCATAGTTATGCTTTCCATCTCCCACTATTTGAACCACCTTTCTGAAAACATTAGTAAAGTAAGACAGTCCCAAGAATCTCAGCTGCGAATATTTTGTGCCTCTATAATGCAATCTAAAGTAGAATTGAATTGTGTCACACAGTACATCAAAAAAGTCATAATTGCCAGAACAGAAGACTTTCCAATAATTTCCCTTACCACATAAGCATGCAAATAGTAGGATTTCAATAGGTTCACAAAGTTGTTGGGGCTTGGCATATTCTCCAACTAGCAACTTTGGGAAGATAAATTCTAAAATTCAAAAATTACAAAGCAGTTTACTGTATTTATGAACAATATTTTTAAAAATTCAGATGACTCAAAGTTTTTTCTCTCTCCTTCCCCTCAGCTTTCTCTATAAGTGATCCATCTTTCAGAAGTGATGAATTATCCTGGATGTCTTTTGCTCCCTTTCAAATTCGAAAAAAAACTCACATACAATTACAGTTTCAGCCTCTTGCTATGGAGGGGATCCTATTTTATGTTGCAAAACACTTAAAAGCACAATCAGGTAAGACTGGCAGAATCTCTGCAGGAAAATTTAAAATCCTAATGAATTTCTAATATTTTTATTTAACAGGATTTTAAAATTTTAAAGTCAACTAACCTAGAAAATATGTAAACACTTGATACTTTAATTCTATCGTCACTCCATGTGTATGCTTATGAATTTAGAGTCCCTATATATGTATGTCATATATATATATATATATAGTCAGTAAAATAATAAGAGTGTTGTTGGAACTACATTAGCAGGAAAACGTTTACTTTGGCTCATGATTCTGGAAGTTTAGAGCATGTTGCCAACAACTTCTGGTGAATATGTCATACCCTATACTCTTTCATCACCCCAAGCACTGACTGGAGCTCCCTGGCCCGACCAGCACACTCTAAACAAAAACTCCACTAAGCCACAGAAGCATATTTCAAAGACAAAAGCCATCAGATAAAACCAACAAGTGGTCCACATATGCCTAAAAATGAATACAGAAATACAAGAAACATGAATAAGGAGAAGATGATTCCCCAAAAGAACCCAACAATACTTCAGTATTAGAATGTGAAGACAAACAGATGATGAAATGCCTGAAAAAGAATTCAAAAGAATGATAACACTACTCAAAAACAATAAAAACAAAGTTCACAGGTAAAAGAAATCCATATAAGACATGGATAAACAATTTTGCTAGGCAGGTAGAGAAATCAAACTGAAATATTAGAAATAAAGAATTCAATATATCAAATTGAAAATACAGTGGAAATCCTTAACAACAGACTTGGAAGCAGAATAAAGAATATCCAAACTAGAAAACAAATCTTTGACAATATCTAAGTCAGACAAAAAAAAAAGAAAAAAGAAAAAAGAAAAATTAGAAGAATTGAAAGTAGTGTTAGAGATTTATGGGATATAGTCAAATGATCTAACATAGGGTCTTAGGAGTTCCTGAAGCTGTGGAAAGAGAATGAATTAGAAGGCATATTCAGCAAAATAAAAGCAGAAAACTCCCCTAGTTAAGAGAAAGAAAGGGACATCTAAGTACAGAAGAACACAGAACTCCTAACAGACATGACCAAAAAAGATCACCACCACACATTACAGATAAACTTTCAACAGTAAAACATAGAAAAGATATGTGCACAAGAGAAACACCAGATTACTTCAGGGGATCTCCAGTTAGACTGACAGCCGACTTCTCATCAGAGACCCAACAGACTAGGTGAGAATGGAATGAAATGGTCCAAGTCCTAAAAGAAACTGTCAATCCAAAATACGATACCCAACAAAGCACCTATTTATAAACGAAGGTGAAATAAAGACCTTACAAAACAGAAATTGATTTTGTCACCACTCGTCCAGCCTTACAAATGCTTAAGGATGTGCTACGCAAGAAACAAAGAAAGATACTCATGATTGTGAATCAATGTGAAGGCAGAATGTCTAGTAAAAGTATGCAGGGAATCCAAAGCAAACAATAGGAATATTTATGGAAAAAGAGCAGTGCCACGTTGTTTCTTATCAATAATAACCTTGAATGTAAATGGCCAAAATTCTCAGAATTAAAAGATCCTGCCTGAGCACAAAGGTGCAAGGGGCACAGTGCTTGTGAAATGACACAACCAACATATAGATATGGGAAACCAACCTCCTTCTATTAGTAGGCTCCAGGAAATACAAAAGGAAGTAAAAAGCATAGAATGGCAAGTCATCAGCTTCAGTGGTCTGTCAGATGACAAGAATTACAAGAACAAAACACCTTTGAAACAGACTGTGGACACGGAAGGAAAAGGAGACATGTAGCAGGCCAGAAGAGGGCAGCACAAGAGACCAAGTGCCTTCTCAAGGAACTAAACAGAATGCAACCACCCATACCACATCAAGATCCAGCATATTTTTAAGGAAGCCCAGTCCCTGGTGCAAGAGAAGATTGTGCCTTTTTATAGTAGAGACAGCTGCGTGGCTGATGAATTTTAGGAAAGCATCCAGGACATCATCCTGAGGCTGACACAGGTGAAAACCAGGGAGACAACAACCTTGCAGAAAGGTATCATGCTTTAACCAAAATCCAATCTGTGCAAGAGATTATTGAAAACTACATAAAAAAAAAAAAACAGCCTTCACTGACACTTTCAGAGGATGTACATCCATCTGTTGCTAATATTAACTCTGTGATGTGCACTGTGAACAAAGCCTTAGGCACCGTGCTCAGAG
Organism: Lepus europaeus; assembly: GCF_033115175.1. Lineage (NCBI taxonomy): Eukaryota > Metazoa > Chordata > Mammalia > Lagomorpha > Leporidae > Lepus > Lepus europaeus. The sequence goes on along the minus strand of NC_084829.1, from coordinate 60,974,163 downwards.
TCCTGATGGGCATGTGCATTGATGAGTCATGCTGGCACTTATCATGCATGGGCTTGGGGTTGATTATGAACCTGGATGCTTTAGATGTGTAGCGACCCCCAGATATCAGAAACTACTGATGGAAGGTGTTCAAAGATATCAATAAATTATTGAAATATTTGAATTTAGAAGAGGAAGCAGACACTACTTATGTGTTTAACCTGGGACAGAATCACTCCATTTTAAAAATAGAAAAAAGTCCTCAAGAGAATTGAGAGAAATTAAAAAAATGAATTTCTCCAAGCACAAAATCCTCCTGAATTGTACCTGTGATCCAAAACAGAATCACAGGGTCTGATTGAACACCTGGATGAGGTAAATTTGAAGAAAAACCTCTGCATCTGGGAAGCCAGCAGAAGGGCAGTGACTGAAATGCAAACCCTGATCACGTACCTTGATGTGGAGGCGGCCCTGGAGAAGAGGAAGCTGTTTGTGAGCAAGGAGTACCTGTAGCACAATGGGGTCTGGAGTGTCCTTGGAAACCTGTCGGAGACCCAGGGAGAAGTTCTTTCCTTTGATGGAAACTAAAAATTGACAAGAACTGTATCTGGCTCACCAAGTAGGTGCTCACCATGGATGCTGTCCACCTACAGGGGGAGAAGTGCAAGGTGGCCCTGAAACAGGTCCAGAACATTCTCAGCTACCTCGACCTGAAATCCTGTGAGTGGGAGTACTAAAATACCAGAGGTCTCAGCCTTGACATTACTTGTATTGCAGTTTATATGTACTAGTGTCTTTCAGTACATTGAGTCTAAATGTGATTTATACATGCATATTTCAATCTGTGTTTATAACTGAACAAATGATATTAACTCTGCTTTTGATGTTGCAAAACAAATATCATTACAGCACATTCACTTTTCAGGAAAAAGATACTAGCTGAGTGAATTAAACAAGAAGCATCTATTTGCTGCTTACAAGAAATATACCACACCAACAAAGATACACATGGTCTGAAAGCAAAAGGATAAAAAAAAATACTCTAAAGAGATATGGTAACAGAAAGCAAAAAAAGAGCAGGAGTAGCCATCATAATATCAGGCAAAATACACTTTTTTTGTATTTGACAGATAGAGTTACAGACAGTGAGAGAGTGAGAGAGAGAGAGAGAGAAAGGTCTTTCTTCCGTTGCTTCACCCCCAAAGTGGCTGCCACAGCTGGTGCTGCGCTGATCTGAAGCCAGGAGCATGGTGTTTCCTCCTGGTCTCACATGCAGGTGCAGGGGCCCAAGCACTTGGGCCATCCTCCACTGCCCTCCTGGGCCACAGCACAGAGCTGGTCTGGAAGAGGAGCAACAGGGACTAGAACCTGGCGCTCATATGGGGTGCTGGCGCCACAGGCAGAGGATTAACCAAGTGAGCCTCAGCGCTGGCCCCCAGGCAAGATACACTTTCACGCAAACTGTTATGGGAGACAAAGAAGGGCAGCATGTAATGATTAAAGGATCAATTCAACAGGAAGATGTGACTATAATAAATGTATATGCACCCAATGTCAGGGCACCTGGCTATTTAAAACAAATGTCAATCGATTTAAAGTGAGACACAGACTCCAATGAAATAGCAATGGGGGACTTCAACAGCCCACTTTCATCAGTGCACAGATCAGCTAGACAGGAAATCAACAAAGAAAACAACAGAGCTAATCTCTACTATAAACAAAATGGACCTAACATATCTTCAGAATATATATTCTTTTCATCAGTGCACAGAACTTTCTCTAGGATAGACCATATGCTAGGCCATAAAGCATTCAAAAAATTCAAAAAACCTGAAATCATACCATGTACCTTTTCTGGACATAATGGAATGAAGCTGGAAATTAACAACCTAAGGATCTATGGAACATATGCAAACACATGAAGACTGAACACCTTCTGAATAAACATGGAAGAAATCAGAAGGTAATTGAGTGGGAGCCAAGATGGCGGAAGAGTGAGGGCGCACACAACAGTTTGGGAAAAGAAATTTTAACAAGGGTGGAGTTACTGTACCCTTAAGAAGAGACTCAGAGGAAAAAACTGCAGAGGAAACTCTTCCGGATCTAGTGGATGTGACACGGAGGACCTACGAGGAGAGTAAGGTGGCCCACTGCAGCGCAGCGCCGCATCGAGCCCTGCCGAGCCGCACGGAGCCCCCCTGAGCCGCACCTAGCAGTGCCCAGCTGCGCCGCGCCGGCCCGACCCAACCCGCACTGAGCCGCGCCACGGACACGGGGGCCACTAGAGTTGGGAAAACAGTGAACCCAGCTACAGAAGCAGACCCACAGAATTTGAGCCCTGGCGCTGGAAGCACAGGTAACCCGAGACATTGGCAGTGAAGGTTAGACCGTGGTCCGAGCTCACGCGGGGGGGAGGGGGAACTACACTAGGCTGACTGGAAGAAAAAAAAAGGGGGGGGGGGGAACCAGCTGGGACACTAGCCTCTCTGCACTCTCCTTACAAACCCCAGAAAGACAAAGAGCAGGGACCACTTTACATAAGAAAAACAAACTCTTTACCTAGGCAACACTGAAGAACCAAACAGAGCTCTTTGGCCACACCTCCAAGATGCCAAACAAACGTAGAAACCAAGGTAACAAGATTAAGGAAGACACTATAATGCCCCAAAATGAAAAAGGCACCCCAATCCAAGATTATGAAGATGATGAGATAGAAGAAATGCAAGAAGCGGATCTCAAAAAATTGGTAAGATCATTAAGAAGCTCTCAAAAACAAATTCTTGAACTACAGAAATCCTTAATGGACAAGATAGAAAACCTCTCTCGCGAAAATGAAATATTAAGGAGGAATCAAAATGAAATGAAACAACTAGTAGAACAAGAAACAGTGATAGTGACGAGAAACCATAATGAAATGAAGAATTCAATAGATCAAATGACAAACACATTAGAGAGCCTTAAAAACAGAATGGGCGAAGCAGAAGAGAGAATATCGGAATTAGAAGACAGAGAACAGGAAAGGAAACGGGCAAACCAAAGAAAAGAAGAGGAAATTAGAAATCTAAAAAATATTGTTGGGAATCTACAGGATACTATTAAAAAACCCAACATTCGGGTCCTAGGAGTTCCTGAAGGCATGGAGAGGGAGAAAGGATTAGAAGGCCTTTTTAGTGAGATACTAGCAGAAAATTTCCCAGGTTTGGAGAAGGACAGAGACATCATAGTACAGAAAGCTCATAGAACCCCTAATAAACATGACCAAAAGAGATCCTCACCACGACACGTCGTAATCAAACTCACCACAGTGAAACATAAAGAAAAGATCCTAAAATGTGCAAGAGAGAAATGTCAGATTGCTCTCAGAGGATCTCCAATTAGACTCACAGCTGACTTCTCATCAGAAACCCTACAAGCTAGGAGAGAATGGCGAGCCATAGCCCAGGTACTAAGAGAGAAAAACTGCCAACCCAGAATATTATATCCTGCAAAGCTCTCATGTATGAATGAAGGTGAAATTAAGACCTTTCACCACAAACAGAAATTGAAAGAATTTGTCGCCACTCGTCCAGCCCTGCAAAAGATGCTTAAAGATGTGTTACATACAGAAACACAGAAACACGGTCACCAATATGAAAGAAGGTAAAGGAAGAAAACCCCACAGCAAAAGATCACAGGAATCTCAAACCATATATTAGAAAGTATCTTTGGCAAATGGCAGGGCAAAGTTACTCCTTCTCAATAGTCACATTGAATGTTAATGGCTTGAACTGTCCAGTTAAAAGACACCGATTGGCCGATTGGGTTAAGGAACAAAACCCATCTTTCTGCTGCTTACAAGAAACCCATCTATCCAACAATGATCCATACAGGCTGAAAGTGAAAGGCTGTAAAAAGATATACCATGCCAACAGAAATGAAAAAAGAGTGGGCGTAGCCATCTTAATATCGGACAACATAAACTTTACCACAAAAACTGTTAGGAGAGACAAAGAGGGGCACTATATAATGATTAAGGGATCCATTCAACAGGAAGATATAATGATTATCAATGTATATGCACCTAATTACAGGGCACCAGCTTATTTAAAAGACTTGTTAAGGGACTTAAAGGGAGACTTAGACCCCAATACAATAGTACTGGGGGACTTCAATACTCCACTCTCAGAGATAGATAGATCAACAGGACAGAAGATCAACAAGGAGACAGTAGATTTAAATGACACTATAGCCCAAATGGATCTAACAGATATCTACAGAACATTTCATCCTACATCTAAGGACTTTACATTCTTCTCAGCAGTACATGGAACCCTCTCTAGGATTGACCACATACTAGGCCATAAAGCAAGTCTCAGCAAATTCAAAAGAATTAGAATCATACCATGCAGCTTCTCAGACCACAAAGGAATGAAATTGGAAATTAGCAACTCAGGAATCCCTAGAGCACGTGCAAACACATGAAGATTGAACAACATGCTCCTGAATGAACAAAGGGTCATAGAAGAAATTAAAAGAGAAATCAAAAGCTTTCTGGAAGTAAATGAGGATAACAGCACAACATACCAAAACCTATGGGATACAACAAAAGCAGTGTTAAGAGGAAAGTTTATATCAATAGGTGCCCACATCAAGAAATTGGAAAGGCACCAAATAGATGAGCTTTCAAGTCATCTCAAGGATCTAGAAAATCTGCAGCAAACCAAACCCAAACCCAGTAGGAGAAGAGAAATAATTAAAATCAAAGAAGAAATCAACAGGATTGAATCCAAAAAAATATTACAAAAAATCAGCCAAACGAGGAGCTGGTTTTTTGAAAAAATAAACAAAATTGACACCCCATTGGCCCAACTAACTAAAAAAAGAAAAGACCCAAATCAATAGGATCAGAGATGAAAAGGGAAACGTAACAACAGATGCCACAGAAATAAAAAGAATCATCAGAAATTACTACAAGGACTTGTATGCCAGCAAACAGGGAAATCTATCAGAAATGGACAGATTCTTGGACACATACAACCTACCTAAATTGAGCCAGGAAGACATAGAAAACCTAAACCGACCAATAACTGACACAGAAATTGAAACAGTAATAAAGGCCCTCCCAACAAAGAAAAGCCCAGGGCCAGATGGATTCACTGCTGAGTTCTACCAGACATTTAGAGAAGAACTAACACCAATTCTTCTCAAACTATTCAGAGCAATCGAAAAAGAGGGAATCCTCCCAAATTCTTTCTATGAAGCCACCATCACCTTAATTCCTAAGCCAGAAAAAGATGCAACATTGAAAGAGAATTACAGACCAATATCCCTGATGAACATAGATGCAAAAATACTCAATAAAATTCTGGCCAATAGAATGCAACAACACATCAGAAAGATCATCCACCCAGACCAAGTGGGATTTATCCCCAGTATGCAGGGATGGTTCAACATTCGCAAAACAATCAACGTAATACACTACATTAACAGACTGCAGAAGAAACACCATATGATTCTCTCAATAGACGCAGAGAAAGCATTTGATAAAATACAACACCCTTTCATGATGAAAACTCTAAGCAAACTGGATATGGAAGGAACATTCCTCAATACAATCAAAGCAATATATGAAAAACCCACGGCCAACATCCTATTGAATGGGAAAAAGTTGGAAGCATTTCCACTGAAATCTGGTACCAGACAGGGATGCCCACTCTCACCACTGCTATTCAATATAGTTCTGGAAGTTTTGGCCAGAGGTATTAGGCAAGAAAAAGAAATTAAAGGGATACAAATCGAGAAGGACGAACTCAAACTATCCCTCTTTGCAGATGATATGATTCTTTATTTAGGAGACCCAAAGAACTCTACTAAGAGACTGCTGGAACTCATCGAAGAGTTTGGAAAAGCAGCAGGATATAAAATCAATGCACAAAAATCAACAGCCTTTGTATACACAGGCAATGCCACGGCTGAGGAAGAACTTCTAAAATCAATCCCATTCACAATAGCTACAAAAACAATCAAATACCTTGGAATAAACTTAACCAAAGACGTTAAAGATCTCTATGATGAAAACTAGAAAACCTTACAGAAAGAAATAGAAGAGGATACCAAAAAATGGAGAAATCTTCCATGCTCATGGATTGGAAGAATCAATATCATCAAAATGTCTATTCTCCCAAAAGCAATTTATACATTCAATGCAATACCAATCAAGATACCAAAGACCTTCTTCTCAGATCTGGAAAAAATGATGCTGAAATTCATATGGAGACACAGAAGACCTCGAATAGCCAAAGCAATCCTGTACAATAAAAACAAAGCCGGAAGCATCACAATACCAGATTTCAGGACATACTACAGGGCAGTTGTTATCAAAACAGCATGGTACTGGTACAGAAACAGATGGATAGACCAATGGAACAGAATAGAAACACCAGAAATCAATCCAAACATCTACAGCCAACTTATATTTGACCAAAGAGCCAAATCTAATCCCTGGAATAAGGACAGTCTATTCAATAAATGGTGCTG